>NW_009925145.1:69048-98597 GCF_000696875.1 Nestor notabilis
TTCAGGCTAACTCACTTGCAGAATTAAGTAAAGAAAATGATGCAAACTTCACTAAAACAAAGCCAAAGAAACTCCAGAGAGCACAATTACGGGTTTTAAAAATGGCTTATTTCACTTTATTTTAAATTTCCTTTAGTCAGGGACAGGAAATTCTGAATTCTAAAATTCTAAATTCTAAAATGTAGCAGAACTAGAACACAAGATACCAAAATAAGATCTTATCTTGGGAGTGAGATACACTGCACACGCACCATTTAAACCAATCAAAATTCACCTCAGCTACAGGAAACTCACATTTGTCAGCTTCATGAACTCAGACAACAGGCACAGTCACGAACAGAAAGAATGGTGTTGAAGTAGCACTGTAACATACCTTTATTACTAGGTATATATCCGATGAGGGATAAGTGACAGAAAATACTGCTGATCTTGCCTGACTAGACAAGTCAATGGAGGGTGTATAAGAACGCAAGAATCCTCTCAATGAATCAGGGTTAAGGTCACAGTGAAAATTTTCTGAGATCTTAGAAAGGAAAAGAATTAAAATGTATTACAAACCAAAACTGCATCGAATTTTATTTTAAAGTATGTCAAAAGCACTAACTAGAACTACAAAGTAAATAACGGTAAGCATATGACTTTGACAGAATAAAAAGAATTGCATATCAGACTGCATATGTGAAAAGTTGCATGTTTTTGTAAGTTTTCCTAAATTATTACTCCAGACATAAAAACCCAAGCCATCTGAACAAAAATACCGTAGGCACACTTACCTTTTTTCTTTCTTTTATATCATAGAGAGCCATGCATGCAAATAAAGGTTCAATCTCTATCTCAAACCTATTAAGGAAAGACACACAGAACACTGATTAATACTGCACTCTTATGACTCTGTGTTAAAAAATAAACAAATAAATAAAAGGGCTATATTTTGACTGGCACATCCATTAGAAAATAAGGAGAAATATTAAGTTCCAGACCTCAGCTCTCTCAAAGTCTGGAGGATTTTTCTATTAGTGCATTTTATTAGATGATTTCTAGAGGAAAAGAAGGGAAGTAAACTGCACACAATGTATTTTCTAGATTTGTCAGAAAGGTTGTCTGAAATATAAATTAAAAACAACCATACTTTTTTTTTTTTTTCCTCCTGCTTATCAAGTTCAGTAGAGAGTACAGAGACTGATTTAGCTTGTTGGAAAGATATAATTTGGGCTCCTTCCCAACTCCTTTTCATCCTGACAAGTTAAAGACTTCTGTAACGACGGATAGAAATGGTCCTCTGCTACACTAACAAAGAACAACTAAGTGTGTGAACAAAAAACTGTGGTGGTGTAGCAGGGTCAGCAGCAGTACCCTGGTATGAACTGAGAAATGGTGAGTGAGGCCTGTGAAGGATACTTACTTCAGAGTCTGCAGCTTCACCAAAATCCTGTTGCCCAGATGTTCCTTTGGGCGATCTGGCACCGGCCGTATCTCCACCGCATCTTCCTATGATTAAAGAGTTACGCTAGTCATAATTCAAACAACTGCAAATTCACATACTTACATATAACCTTTATGTGATGTTAAACGAGCCGCTGCTACAGACTAGCACCTTCATCCACCCAGCGGGCATTTCATCTCTTTAGAGATGAAAGAAAACTGCTTTGTACTTCTGAGTATTTACACTTCTGACCCCTGTCTGGCATTTACACTGAATATTTACACTTCTGGCCGCCAGGCAAGCATTACAGTGAAGGGTAACACCCTGACACAACCGTATCACCAGCCTCAGGCAACACCACAAGTCAAAGTGCAACCCCCTGAATGTTCATGCTGGCAGAAGCCCATGGTGATGTGCCTTCACCGTGTTATTATTCAAGGGAGACACGTACCCAGGCCACAAACACCATTTTTTGACTACAGTGCAGCTTTAACCCCAAGCATGCCAGGACAGCCAGCCCCCGAGCTCACCTCATCCACGGCGGGGTAGAGGGCGAGGAGCTCGGCATGCCTGTTGGTGCGCCGTGCCTCCTCGTTCTGCCTCTCGAACTCCTCGGCGCTGACCTGCCGCAGCAGGGTTTCCAGGCGGGGGGGCGGGGGCGCGGGGGGCGCCCCCCTGCCGCAGCAGGTTTTCCAGGCGGGGGTCCGGCTGCAGGCTCCGCAGGTCAAAGTCAGACGTGGCGAGGGTCGTCCTCGAGGTCTCCTCAGGGAGCACCTGGGCCTGTCGGGACCCCACCTGCTGGAAAACAACAAAATGTCGAGCTGTGGCTTGGACACTGGGCTGTCACCAAACACCTCCTGCTCGTCTGGCAGGAAGGGCTTTAACGTCGCCTCTGCTGTGAGGCTCACGTCCAGCACAGCTCTCTGTTGACACCATTACAGAGACCATAGGGTGCTTTCTTTGAGGAAAGCAGCTACATTTAACTGCTTTTCCCAAAGTGAAGGAAATGTACCTGAAGGTTTGCATCGCTGGAACCCAACGTTTCCGATTCAAACGTTTGTTTTTGGAGCGTCTTGTGCAAATCTTTTCGGGATCCCTTGTTTTTCAGGCTACAAGTATCTGAATTCCCTTGGTTCCTTTCACAGAGAAGCCCAAGCAAGTCCAGACAGCACGAGGAGGAGTTAAGGGGAAAAAAAAACCAAACAGAGAAGACACATTTTTTTTAAAAACTAAGCAACTGGGAACATTGTTGTGCAAAAGATCAGTATAGCACAGCTTTTATGCAAAAATGTGACATTTCACAACATTTGTTTTATCACACCACTGCAGCTCTGTCATGTATATTAATATTGGTTTTAAAAGGAAGAAATACCCCCATCACTTTTGCATAGACTGTAAGCCTCAGAGAGCATCAAAACCTGGTCTAGGCACAAATTCAGCTCTGAGGTCCTCATCAGAGACGGTGATTACTTCAGTGAACTTAAGAGCATGGATCGGGGTCGCTTATCTCTTGTCTAGCTCCTTGCTCCTCCGATTACACATGAAGGAGCTTACTGATCTTGTCCTGGATGTAGCTGGCATTCCAAGTTAACCACATACAACACTCTACACTTTTCAAACAGTGCCTGTTTTTGAAGAGACCTATCACAATGTAACTCTCCCTGCTGGCAAGTTCCCAAAATTTTGCAGCAAGGTACCAGTTTCAAGTTACATTTTTGTGGCAGATGTTAAAAATCAGGAGGTACCCTGAAAAAACAATACCAGGCACATCCAGAGCTCTTTCTTCCACTTCAGTATGTAATTTGCTAAATCCTGTGATGGCCTTTTTGCAATCAGTCTGCTTGGTTAGAGTATTCCACTTCATTCATTTCCCGTTCCATAATACTCCTAACACTCTAAATATCTGAGTACTTTCATAAAGATGCCATGATAAGCAATTATTGATCAAGGAGACATCTTTTTATGACATTTTGGGAGTAACTGAATTATATGCTCTGATGTGTTTTAGTTTTAATTGTTTGCATTTTAATCACTTACCAGTTCACTGCAAATGAAAACTAAAGTCATAAAAGAGACAATCCCAGCTCTCCTTGGATGTGACCTTGTTTTGGAATTGCCTTAATCATCCAGAATGAATGACAGAAATTCTGAATGAGTTTACTTTAAGACATTGGTGCATCCAAAAGAGATTTTGTTGATTTTTTCACAACCTCATGTGGCAAAGAAATGATTAATGTGGAGATTTATGTACCTGAGATCACACTTCCCTTGTGGTGTACAATTTACACTAGAGATGCCCTTCCCCTAAAGTAGTCCTGTAAGATTTATTTATATTGTTTATTTATTTGCAAAACACAGCTGCAATTAAAAATCACCAAGAGGCAAACCCTGCTTTTAGCACACATGTCAATTTTATGGCGACACACTGAATTAAGAAAATGGGACAAGGAAAAGGCACAAAGAACAACTGAAAGGAGAAACTGACAGGCACAGGAACAGGCTTCCCATTCAGCCCCTGGCAAAAACACATGGACCCCTCAGCTCTCTCCAGCCCCTCTGCCACATACCTCTCCACCCTAGGTCACCTCTGCTTATCCCACCCACTGAGGACTCTTCAATCTCCTGTTCTGAACCTTCACATCCATGAATGAATGAAACTTACACACTCCTCTCATCCATAGCTCAGCAGACCATACATTCAGCAACCAGTCCTATCAAACTTTGTCTCCCAAGTAGGCAACTACAATTTTTCCAGCCTTTCTCAAAACAGTGGAAAGCTTTCTAAAACTTGCTACCGCTACTTTTGCTCACTTCTCTCTTGATGTCTTTTCTTCCTCTCATATGTGTCTCAAGAAGTGTCCAAGCATAACATGAGACTCCCAATAACAATCTATCACAGGTTTATGTGACACTGCAGCATCTTTTGCACTGTCTTGTTCTTTGCAATTTTTAATAACTTGCTTGCTTTGTTAGTCACAGCCATCAAAGCCCATCTGTCCAGCAGGGCCCTTCATCATGTTTACTGCAGATTCCACTGCTCAATAAAGTTTCTAAATGCAAATTTTCCTTACCTGAATGAATGGAATAGTAAAACACATGAAAAACCTTTTCACGCATGTGTATTTCTACAGTTCCACTCACATCTCTACAAGCACACATAAGTTTTGCAAGTGCAATAATAGCTATGTTCTATTTTTCACCTCACCTACTTTACTGTTCACTCCCTACTTGTGTGCACAAAACCGCATACTGGCTCTTAGCAGCACACTCGGAACAACACTGTGTGGAGGAGCTAATGTATGTGCTCTGAGCGGTGCAGGTGGAGCCTGCAAAACCCACTAGGTTTTTTCTAGTGACTCACTGTGCAGCAGTTCTGAGAACTCAATCGATTTCATCAGCACCCCCAGAGGAAGTCTCTTAATAACCTTTAGTGTCTGCTCCTTCCCTTCACAAGCTGCACAACTAAACAAAGCAATTCCTTTACCGTAACTGGGAATCAACCTGTAATGCACTGACTGCTGATGTTCATCAGGTCAGGAAAACAGAGTAGCAAGGGCGGGCAAAGGGGCACAACAAAAAGGCAGAAAATGTGCCAGCACTCTATCAACAGCTCCTACTACTGCTTCTCAAGAGCAGGGCGTCAGTGCGAGAGGGGGTGAACAGGAAGCAGTGCAGAAAAACACAGCTCCAAAATGTCTTTCTGAAGAACAGCAGGGGGTGATGGGGAAAGAGGTGAGCTCCACTGGCACGGTGCCTTCCTGAAAGTATGGGCACAGACATCCCTGCACAGAAAGCAATGACTGAGGCTTCCCTTCACATTTGATACATGAAATGAAATGGAATGAAATTAAATTAGAAGATTAGAATGAATTAAATTAAAACAAATTGTCACTTGCAATGACTATAGGTCCAAATCTATGTTAGATTATATTGACCACAAATGAGGAAATCATTTACTGATGTAAAATTGTGAAGTTGGATGTTACACTAATAATCCCATGAATATAGTCAATCACTAATGGGAAAGCCCACAGTCCTTGTTTTTTGCACTCCATTTTGCAGTCCATTTTGTTTTCAGACACCATTAGAACCCAGATCATGTTGAATTTTCAAGGCATGGTGGGGAAAATAAAGAATATACAAATGTAGTCTTTGTCTCCGTTATCTTTTCTTTTAGTATGATCAAATAGTAACAGTATTCCCGATTTAGTTAAATCATCATTACAGATAGTTGATTTGAGTTTCTGACCAATTAATTCGCAGAGTGCCTGATAATAAAGAAGCAGATGCAACAATATTTAGCTATAGCCCGCCAGCTCAAACAAAACAATATACAGATATATACAACTGAAAAGCCAGTTCTTCTCTTTGGCCACTGATTCAAATTATTATTCTTTAGGATAACTTGTAACAGCATGCATCTCCTTTCTGGCAAATAAGATCTAAGCTATTTTTTGTTTTATTTACTTGTATGTAGCTTACTTTCGATTCACAATCAGCCACTCCCGGGTATATGTCTGAACGCAGTCTCTGACATGTAAGTCCAATTCAACCCTGGGGAAAAAGCAACATACTGTAAACATTTTAGTACCTAGGTCACACCTTAAGGACAAAGAAATTTATCTAACCATGCTATTCAGATAAAGGCCTCTCTATTAGCCCTCTCTTGTATATTTATTTTACTGCTAAACTATTGTTTGAAGTTTAAAGAGTTCTCTGTATTGCGTGAATTCCCTGATGCAGGCTTTTGTTACTGTGCTTATAAATGTCATGAATGTAAGACTGATGTTGCTATAAAATACAGCAAAATAAAAGAAGTTATACCAAGTATCCATCTTTGTGATTTTCAGAACTTGGTAATATATAGTGTCAACATATAGAGATATTTTTCCAGAGGCCTCAGCTCCCAGACTCTTCAAATATGTAGTGTCCTGTGTTTTCATGGTGTAATTTTCTCTTTCTCACAGAAATGAAGAAAATTCTAAAAAGGGATCCTATGCTTTTAATCAGTTAGCATAATAAAACTTTAACAGCTAAGAACATGTTATAATTTAATTTTACCATTTTCAAATAGATCTCATTTAATGTAGGGAGTTATCACTGCTGCTTGATGGACTGGATACTGACTGGAATCAAAGTATTATAAGCTACAGTTGAGGTCTATGAATTTGCTGTCATGATGTAGCATGATTGCCCTATCCCTATTCCAAAAAACCTTAGTGTCCTGTATCAAAATCATCCTCTGATCCAGATAAGTAGAAGAATAGGATAAAAATGCAATGCAGGAATCGGTGAACGGTATACTTTTTAGCACCTTCCACCCAGAGCTCTAAAGGTTTGCAGCTGATTACCAAGAACAGGTAACAACTGATTTGGGTTCATGCATGCACCACAGGACAGAGCCTTTGCCAATACTGGGCTGCTGTGCCTGTGTGCCCCTGCCACTGGTGGACTGCCACAGAACATGGTCAGTTACTGCACCTGGTTCAGGTGGGATGTGTGTTTGCAAGCAGGCAGCATGTTAACCCAATTTGGTCAGTGGTATCCTCCTCTTCGTACAGGAAGAAACCACAGACTGCATCACCTGCAGGCAAACCTGCAGGTGCGTGCCACTCCTGTGCTCTCATCTTCCATAACATACTCTGGCATTCTTCACCAGGCTTTTCTGTGAAATCACTAATATTGATGACGGTGGTGTGAATGGCTAAATCGGAAGCTGCTGTGCAAAAAAGATCTGGTGGAAGCACATTTGTTGGTATTGACTATTTGAACTTTGCCACAGACTTCTTACAAAACACTTTATGTAATTGTAGTGAAATCAGGCCTAAAACTGATGGTACAGCATGAGTCTACACATTATCCTACTGGAAAAACAAGTAAGTAACTGCTGTTTTAACCAGCGGGTATAGTGAGAAGTAACCTTGGAAATAGGGGAGAAATGATCATCTTATCTTTTAAATCTCATTTCAGAGTTGGATATTTTTTCACTATTTTTGTCCATAATTTAAGTAAATGGAAACTCCAAGCATCAAAATATTCACTGTCTCTCACATCCATTCTTTCTTCCCAATCCACGGGGGGTGGTGGTGGTGGTGGTGGAAATCATGATAAAGTTTGGAACATTTTCTATGAGTAACTTCAAGTGAAAAATCACCTTTTGTGCAAATGTTACAGACATATCAGCTTGGGGCTAAACTGGTGCTGCCTTCACATTTATCTGGCTGTTACTGCTTGCAAAACCCAATAGGCTTTTGAGGTTCTACCTGAAGATACCATTTACAGTGAAACAGTCCTTAAAGACAGTTTTATATACAATAGGACTCTCCTAAGCCACATCAGAAATTCTCCAGTGCATCCTTTTTTCTCATTCTGAAAAATTCTGTTGTTCATAGTTTTTCTCAAACCAGCTTAAATATTTACAGGATGGTTGAGCACCATTATCAACACATGCTACACCTTCTAATTTAAAAGCTGTTAAAAACAGTGGAATTATTTCATTAATGTTAACCTGAAATCAAAAGTGACTTCTAAACTAGAAATTAACACTTCCACCTGCCCCCAAACCTTGTGAACTATGAACTATTTCTCTCCATTTAAACAAGAAAGGTGTTGAGAAAGAGACCCTTAACGATCTGATCCATGTAACACATAGATTGGGGGTGGGGTGAGCAAAGAGCGATGAGAAAAAACCTCTCAGTCCTATGCTTCCTACATAATCAGAATCAACTTCCACCTCTGGGATCACAGACATAAAATTACTTTTCATACTACCCTCCTGCCCTTCTTTACTCTTCTTCCTGGCCTACACCTACTCGACTTCTGCAGTTACCACTTAGCTCAGGAAGTCGTGTAAGGGCGAGCATAATTTTAAGAGTGCAAACAGGCCTAACTGAATCAGTGGCAAAATTTAAATGCTTCAGGTTCAGCAAGTGCATAATGGCTGGATGGATGGCAGAGTAAGGCGTCTGGATCAACATCTTCAAAACTATTTTTAAACCTGCAGCATTTCAGAAGGAGGTAAAGTCTCCTTACCCATCTTCTGGCATAGAGGGTTGCAAAGTCCTGCACTCTTTGGGTGTAAAGACAATATCCAAGTCATCCTCAGGAAAGTCACCAAGTTCTTGAGCTAGTTCTGACTCCAAGTTGTTCAGCTGTGTCATTAGGAAGCCTTCAAAATCTACTGGGTCTACCACGTCATAAAAGGAAGGCTAATGGAAGAAATAAAGCAACATTTATTTTAGCAATAGAATGTTTTTCTTAGTAGTGTTATTTAGGCTTATCTATTTAATTCTTTAATTCTTAATGAAAGAATTCACTTTATTTATTAAATATCATAAACAGTCTACTAATTTCAAATAATGCAAGGAGAAGTTGCTAATGAAACATACAGCTGAAATGAGAAAGGGAACAAAGAGAAAGAGTAGTTTTAAAACAAAAAGAAAGGGAAGATACTACACCTAAATCTAAAATTGCACCTATTTTCTCCTTTGAGCTCTCCTAGACACTGGTAGAAGGGGGGCAGACTGAGGTGCCCTCAGACGTGTTCTGCTAGATCCCTGTGAAGTGCACTCAGTCCCCCTTGTCCAATCCACAGAATTAATCAGGGTTATGTGCAGCATAATTCCGGCAGCAGTGAGTAGGAATAGCAGAAGGTGGGGCACGTGACCAGAATGATAGTGACAGTCAGCATCAGCTATCAAGAAGCTGCCAATGGACTCTACAGCACATGTGATGGAAGGCACTAGCAGTAGCAAGACCAAGGCAGCAAGTCTCAGATGTTATACTGAGCTAAAGACCAGCTACAAGCACCATGACTGTCATGGTAAAGATGCCACTCATTTGATGTGCTGTGCCTGAAAAATGCTGGCTACTAGGAACACTGTGCTTTTGACTCCAAACACAGCTGAGGGCAAGATATACCCAGAATCAGCAGAAACTATTTTCTATCTCTGCAAGTTACCGTTTTGCACATTATTAGAGTTTTAATTCTATTGGATGTTTCAAGGGTTAGTATGGTAAATACACAAAAGATTACATGAATCTGCTAAAGTTGTTATTGTGAAACCTTAGATATCCACCATTTCTACAGCACATGGCATTGCACCTTGACAGAGAGCAGTTGTATCTGACTACATTTAATCGGCTGTTCTTACAGAGAACGTCCGATCAGAACAAAGTTAAACAAATACACACTCTGCTACTCATATTGTCAAACGCAGAGGCAGAAAATCTTGTTTGATATCATACCTAGAAATGTTCCACATACGCATAAATGTGACGTTGTATGTTAACAGTACATGTTATTCTTCACATAGATAAACTGAAAATTATTTTACTCTTTATAGAGCCAATAAAAATAGCCTGTATATGTTAGAAAATAAAACATCTGCCCAGCTGAGTAGAGGCCAGCATCTCATATCGTTAATTTTCTTGACAAGTAACAAAGAGATCTAAAATTACACCTTTAGAAAACCTACAGTTTATTATGTTCTCTGAGCTCCAGAAAAGCCGGGAACACCTCAGTGCAGTAAGAACACTAAAAAATAGAGCATTAGAATAATAGCACTGGAATAACTTCTTTACTATGAAGAAAAATCCTAGCAAAAAAAAGGCATAAAATTATTCTTATCTGTAAAGACAAAGGGTTGCGTTGCCCAAATACCTTTCTCAAGACTGTCTTCTTAAGCTACCAGCAATAAATAGTCTGAATATAGATCTGATAATCTACCTTTATGGTGTTCTTGATGTGGTGTGGGGAAAATAAAGCACCCAATGTTCCAGATATCAACTACTTTTATATTCAATGTTACTGTGGCTCCTGTCTCATCCAACATGCATTCTGGAGCTCTCCTGCTTATACTCCAGTGTTCTTCACCAAAAATAAAACCTGTGAGCCAAGATCATGAGGTCTTCACTTACTGAGTCCTACATGTGCAAGGCAACTCATGGAAGTTGACAGGATTTTCACCTGAGCATGAAGTGACCTCTGCACATAACAGTTACACTCACAGCATCATGAATTTTAGCTCAACAGGCCAATGAGGAATTCCACAATTTATGAAACATGCAAAGGTGCTCAACAATGGCAAAGCTCTCAGTGACTCTGAACTATAATGGCTCACATATATTATGCCATGTTGGTCACTGTAGATTCGAAGATGAGTTAAAGCTGATTAGTGGTAAATTCAAGTTTTGGAGCCTTTTTAGTGTTTTCGAACTGTAAGTGAGAAAGTTATTCAGCTACAGAAACATCTCGCAGAAAGTGAAGGATATTTAGAAGGATGCTTAGATGTTCTAAAAACATCTAGGGGAAGCAAACCAATTTAAACTTTTGAGAAAAAAACAAATGTAAACACTCCCGCAAGTGATGTAGTTGAGACCTTTGAACACAACCAACCACCACCCCTGACCCCAGGTTCCCCTTTTATAGGGAAACTGTATTGGTCTCTGCATAAATAAAGTTTCTGAGCTCACCCCACTGCCTGTATATTTAAGGGAGCAACTGAATTCTCTAAAAACACATTTGGAAAAATTTTCTCTTTCTTTGCTCTTTGTATCCAAATGGAAAACTTAAAACTGACAGTAAGTCTGGCAAATCATGCGGCAGCCAGCCTAAAAAAACACACTGTGCTGTTAATAAATTTTTAGGTTAAGCACTATCATTGGTTTGTACCTAGTGTAGTGCTATCCTGGTTTCAGCTGTAACAGCTGTTTTTATTCCTTCCTAGCAGCTGGTGCAGTGCTGTGTTTTGGCTTTAGTCTGAGAACAATGCTGATAACACAGCAATGTTTTCATTGTTGCTAGTATGCTGGATCAACAGTTTTGAGTAAATAGTGATCTTTATTAGCTATTGATTTTTACTGTCAGCATAATATAAGATTAAAGTAAAACACAGCTTAAAGTATACAAAAGCATATTACATCTTTTCACTTGTTGGAGATTTAATGATTTACATGTATAACATTTTTATTTAATACAATCTAATGTTTGATTAAGCATTGCTCTTCCTTTCAGAAATAACTTTTCCATTCTGACAAGTTGCATTTCATCATGTCATTTAACTTTTTCTAGCTGAAATTTTAGTAATAATCTTTAATCACTAGAAATGTGTGCTTTTGGCTATCATAAATTAGACACAAAAGTAAAAAAGATGGTGAAAAAGGTAAATGCAGATGGAGGGTAATGTCTCCCTAGCGACCGCTGCAAATTACCAAAGGAAACAACTACTGTTTCAACTGAGAAGCAAACACTCCTTTTCACACATCATGCAAGTGTGCAAAACAATTATCCTATAGAAAAAGCCAAAAATCATTACTGCAAACATACCTTTTTAATGATGTCAGGTTAGAGGCAAGTAGATTGTGACAGCACACAAAATGGCAGCTATGGCGTAGTACTTGGTAAATGAAATGTTACCAAGTTTCTCAAGAGCAAAAGCCGTTATTTGCATGTAGAAGAAGGGACCTAGCCTCCCCAGGCTGAATAACCGAAAGGAACAAGTTGAAACCACAGCATTTCAGATTAAGGAAGTGAGTAGTGGCGGGAGGCCCTGACACACACTGCTTACATCTAGTGGTTTACATTTTTCACAATCATTGGTGCACAACGACTTTTCCTGCTTATACTTACTGAGTCTCAAAAATCACACGGGTAGGAAGGAGAGTATCAAAATCTTAGTTTTATTTATGGCATAGTATGTTTGCAGAATACCCATCCTCCTGAAAGGCTATTAAAAAGATCTGGCATGTTTTCCCTTTGTCATAAGGGCATCATATGGTCTGATTTCTTTACAGTGGGATTACACATGGAAGTCTGAAGATGATTCGGTGACACATAAGAGTTGACTCAATTATACCCATGCCAATCAGAGCATACTTGGGCATTTTTCAGTTCACATGCTTACCCTACAGCACTGAAAAACATGGAAGTGTGCTGACTCTACTGCTAGCTCTGGAAACTATATTAAGCCATGCTAGCTTAGCCTCTACCTTCCTTTTTTTCTCTTTATTCACTGATCTCCGTTTGCAAATTATCTGTGATTACCACACAATGCATCTACTTGACAGAGCTGAATGTTTCCAGCAAGGAAACGATGTAATAAACTCCAAAACTTACTAATTAACTTTGATTTATAGTAGTATGAAGAAAGTCTGTCTATTTAGGTTCCAAGGACCATTCTCAGCTTTTTTAAATGCATAATTTCCTCAGTTTACCAGGGACTATTTTTCAACAGCTTCAGGCAGAAGCTAATGGAAAGCAAGACAGTTTAAGAAGTCACTTAATTTATCCTAAAAAACATTAAGCAGTGTAGAAGCCAAACCTGAATAAAGAAGATAAATTCAGAACTTACCAGATGAAGAGTAGAAAAGCCAGGCGTACTTAAGCTTCGTTGACAGAACTGTGCAAAGCCTGGTTGTAGAGTAAATTGCTTTCTTATTTCTGCAGAGGAGTGCCTTTAATTAAGCAGAGAAAAAACTTCATAATTACAATTATCCCCATCCAAATTCCAAGTGCCAGACTTAAGGCAATTTGGTCTCCTGTCCCAGTGTTTAGAAATGTATCTGGATGATGTTCTAGACTCCTCTTGTACTTGATGCAAACCTCAAAAGACATTCGAAGTCCTATGTAATTAAGATTCTGACACTCTTCCAACAGATTTCTATCATATATTGCAGTCCTGGCAACTGGGAAAGACGATGCAAGAAATAATAACCTTGCCCTTAAGTGAATTGTGACTACAACCTGTACAGCAATACTTGTAGATTTATTACTGCAAAGCAAAGATAGAGGAGAAAGATACAGGGAAAGAAAAATTAATATCCCAGAGGCAAATATTTTAATGAGCTAATAATTGATCAAGGGATAAAACCAAGACAGGACACTGAACAGTGTAAACCCAGACTTAGATTAATGCAGCCTGCTGTGAAAAGCACAAGATAAACCAAAAGATGAATTTAAAAATCAGCCTATACTGTATCAGTTGAACATCTGAGGACAAGTCTTCTTAAATGATAACTAACTAGTTTCCATGGGAACAGAAAAAGGCCAGTACTAAATTCTTAAAAAATCCCACACTAATAGTAAAGTTGCATATACCCCGTCTAAAAATTCAGTGATCAGAGTAGCTTGGTCATTTTTCATGTAAACAGGTTAATTATTATTTAATACAATTTAAGAATAATTGGCCATGAAATGGCAAACAAAAGGTCTACAGTATATTTCACAGGTTCAGGACAAGATTTTTTCTTTTTCTTTTTCTTTTTTAAGAGGCATTTAAACAGATTCCAAGCAAAAAAACAAACCAGCAAACGCAAACTTGCAGCCCACTAGGGCAGCCAACTCGGAGACAGGAAGATAAAGAGGGAGGAGACTTTCTCTTCCATATAAGACTCTCTTCCAACTCCAGCAAGCATTGGCAGGCACCTTAGATTTACCAGATACCAGAGGACAGTTTGCCTGGTTAGTGTGCACCTTCTCTCCTCTGTGGGCTCTTGATTTCTACAACTACTATACCTATTCTGTGACAATCTTACTACTGCTTTTCTTCACAAGCACGACAAAAGCCTAAACTGCTCAGTGCAGTTATGCTCACATTAAGAGACAGGCATCTCATAGAAGGTATTAAATATATTATAGGTATTAGGCCTGATTTCTAAAATAAAAGATGCATAAATAGGAGTAGTTGCTTGTAGGTCAAAAGGCCACACCAGGTATGACTGGAACATGGTTCCAATCTGAAGGCAGCAGCAAATGCACACAGAGCAAAGCTAGAGTTACAGAGAAAGAAGTGGTCCATTTGGAAGAGAAATTCCTACTGATCTGTGGTATTCCAAAAATCAGACAGGATGACATGGGATTTTTTTAAAGGTTATTCAATAAGCAAGAATCCATGCAGGAAAGTAAGGAAGTCTGTGTGATACTTAGACTATCTTTACCTTACTTTAAAAAGAAGAGCTGGTTGTATATCAAGCTTATAGCTACTCATCTTCCCACTGCAAATAATCTCTGATCATGTATGTATATAGCAAGGTATAACACAAAGCTCTTACTCAAAATTATTAATTTCCTTCAAACTGAGTCAGTTTCTATCCTGTGCAGATGTATCTGTTACTGACATAAATAATAGATGCAGCAGCAGAGGTTGGCTTAATGCATTTTCAAACCTGTATTATAGTGTATTGCAGAAGTTGCTGCTGTAAACAACGATATAGGACCTCTCTTATTTACACCAGACATGGGGTCATCAGATTCTTTGAAGAGGAAATGGTAAGAATTTTCATCTATAAAAAAGGAAGCACACATGTAGATGAAGGGCAAATTTGCTGTCTGGTAAAAGCCTTTGCAAGCCCAGCTAACTAAGAGGAAATTTGTTTCTCAAAAGCACTGCATTATTTCCAGAGTATCCCCAGTATTCAAAGACAGAACCTGCAATTTAAATTGGTCCAACGACAATTGGCAGGATCTACTAGGAATAGGTAAAGAAAAGACACAGATGCTAAAAAATGCTAAACCAAAAGCATGGAGAAAAGGTGGGTGTTATGGTCAGAAATGAGTGGTCCACATTAACCTAGCACATGTGGAGCTAGGTTCTGTGCCAGCTTCTATTCCAGCTTCTTTGGAGGCTGCAGTCCAGCAGCCTTGTCTGATTCTGAGGACAGCTTTACAGTCACCCTCAGCAGCAAGGACTGTCTGGCTGTGTGCTAAAACAGTGTAAGGAAAGAAGGCAAGTGATGAAGCATGAACACAAAGCAGGCATTGAAAAATGCAAGCAGAAAAGCTAACTGCATCTCCAGAAAGGGGCATTGAAATAGTCATTACTAGTCATCTGGTCTCTGACACCCAGAAAGGTGGTAGAGCAATTTACTAGACAATCAACTTATTAAGCAGCTGGAATATCAGGTCCCAAACTGTGGTCTCCAGTTCAAGCTACAGGACCAGAGAGACCGTGAAGTCGTATCACTTAACATTAAAGTGTGCATCACCTTAGTAATGACTGTTTATTAATAACCTGATGATGAAGTGTATGGTGAGCAGCTACAAACTGTGATCTGTAGTAAGCTATTGTCCAAAAAGTTTGGCAATTAATGGTTTGTTATTGGCAACTATTAAGTAATGATGAATATCCAATATGGATTTGTCAAAGAGCAGTCACATAAAATCAATCTAAAACTGCTCTGAGATAATTTAGCTGGATTGAGTAAGGCCGTTGATAGTGTCCCTCATGACATTCCTATAAGCAAAGTAAAGAGATAGTGGCTAGATGGAATCATCACAGCTGGTTTCAGAACTGGTTAAAAAACATATTCAAGGCACAGTTATCAATAAGTCAAAAAAAAAGAGAAAAAAAATCAAGAAGTCATTGTGAAATGGTTTCAAATGATGTACTACTGTGAAAAGCAAGTTAATTTTTCCTCAGTCTAGTTCCAGTCCATATTTTACAACACTGATGATGGTATACATAACATAGTAATAAAATTTGTGGATCACATCCACAGTTGGAAGGAGTTGTGAGTGCACTGAAAGGCAGGACTAGCACTCAAAATGATCTTGCCTTTTAGAAACACCCTGAAATCAGCACAGTTAGTTTCAATAAAAATAAATGTAAACCCCTAAACTTAGGAAGAAAAGAAAAAAAAACAAATGTAGAAATGCAAAAAGGGAAATAAATGGTCTATAGAAATAGCCATGCCACACTAGAGTCTCTGAGACACTATACCAGGACACTTAACAATAAAGTGCTGTAAGTGAGGAAGAAGAGAAGTTATTTCTGTTTATCTAAGCCAATGAGACAGTGCTAAGAGTACCACAGAGTAAAATGCAATCAAATTTACAGTTTCAAAAGACAGCGGTCAGAATGCTAAAAATCTGGGAAGGAAGACTTGTGAGGAAAGATTGAAAACACAGATGTATTTACAAAAGAAATTACTGCATTGTCCTCGACTGTATAAAAGGTATCAAGCTGTAAAGAAAACAGTGAGCAGTTCATGTCTATAAAGGGAAGAAGAAGTAATTTGCTTAAAGAGAAGCAACAAAGATGGAATAAGCTGTTAGGGAAAATGTTCCCTCTGCAATGGTAGCAGGACACTGGAAGTAGCCATTTGGTGATGCCACAGTGACAACAGCACGCTCATTTTATAAATTATGTCTCTGAACTACCTAGAGAACAGCATCTGGCAACTGCAAGCCTTTCAGAGACACACAATGGGACTCAGCATTGTTAATACTTCTACAGACTTCCCATGTTTGTACTTGTCTCTTTTTTTAGGATAAAGAGGAAACAATAGCTGGAAAAGAAAAGGTGTAATTTGGGAGAGTTTTTTTCCACAAAAGTCACTGCTGAATTCACAGTTAGCCAGTGTTTACATGGCATGTGGCAAGACAGTGTAAACCTCAGGAAAGATGGGAGATGATGGCAGCCTAAAGCTTTTCTGGACTTTTTAGATCCTTGCCTGGTCCATGGTGATAGAGTGAAATAATGTCAATTGGAATTCATTGTTCCACTCTGTGTTGCCTTGGCCCTGCTTGAATGGTAATGCCATACTCCTCTGGTACAAATCTCAAAAAAGTAGGAACTCACCACACTTACTGGTCCACCCAGATGAGACTGAAGGGTAGCCAAAAAAAACCCAACCCCAAAACAAAACCCCCTGGTGCTGCTTAATCAGAATTGCACCAGTGTCTGTCCCACTGTTAGATGCAATCCTCCAGCAATCCTCTTGAATTGCTAACAAAAAGTTGACACACAGTCTGTATTTCACAAACTCTCCGATGCAAAATGTACTGTTTGCATAATATATTAAAACAGTGTAACCAAAGTAACAGACAGCACCTGGGGGTTCTTAAAATTAAATTTAACTTGCAGGTCAAATTCTGAGATGTTTCTCAGGGTACAGCTCATTGCAGGATTGGGGACTTGGAGATTTGGGTTATTGGTTGGGCCTAGATGAGGTATCAGGAAGGGAAAGTAAAATAGTCATTTATTTTACTTACGTAAGTAAATTTTGTTAGTAAAATAAGTTAACATAAGTTAGATCTGTGGCTGAACACTGCTGGGTTCTATAATTGAAATCATATGAATGCTTGTAACACATAAAGCTGGTTCTGTAGTTTCACTGTAAATTCTGCTCAACATTATAGTTATTTGAAACTCGTAGTTTAAAAGCAGGCACAATGGGTATTTTGCTATTAAGTAGATAATATGAAAACTCAAACACAGAACAGCAACCTAGAAATAAAAGAAAACAGAAAGAAAACAGCTTTAAAGATCAACTATTAATTGGAAATCAGAAACTTTGTAAGAAAAATACTGGTTTTGTAAGCATACTTCACATACCTACTAGATCAAGTTATCCAAAGTTACCTACTATTACAAGTTACCTACTACAGGGAGGCAGGATGAGTAATCCTTAACACCTCACAATCCCTTCCAGCAGACTCTGAGGAACAATGAGTTGTCCTCTGCAAGAGCTGCATACACAGTTTGACAGCCATGAAAGATTAAAAAAATTGAAATAAATAGAGACTGTAAGAACTATCTCCAAAGATGGAGAAACAGTCACATTTAAATGCATATAGATGGCAGAATCATAAAGTAAAATAGTGAAAACTTTTGCTTAACAGGCAAAATATTCTGTCTTGGCTACCCTGAGGAGTAATCCCTTTCACCCGACACTGACATAGAAAATTCTCAACTAGCTTTTCTTCCTCTTCTTCTTCTAACATGAAACTTCTCTAGTCACAACTTAAAACAAGCAACAAAAAACTCTGGAAGAGAAAACCGTAACGATTACCTAACCCCCTCCTTCACTCCCACACACAAACACAAAGTTTTGGGCAACAATCCAGATTTTTAACTAGCAAATATGTGAATCTTTCTTACAAGTCCTTTTGTACCACCAGTGGAACTGCCTGTTTTTCTTCTAAGTTTCTAATTAGTCCTTAAGGAACCAGAGCTCTGCTTTGTTTAGTCACTGTTTACAGCAGTGGTCGACCTGAACTAGCTGCTACTTCCTTGATGGCTCAGGTAGGTGACACACCCTCTGGCACAGCCCTTTTTTGGGGTCTACCACATTAAGACTGTTAACAGCTAAGGCAATAAAGACCCTGTTTGAAACAGTTGAAATTTAATTGCAATCTTCTCAAAAGAGATGGTGCAGAAACAAAGAAAGATGTCTAGGAGAGGAAATTGTGAACTTTGTTATGCTGGCAGCTTGTTACAAAGTAAAATGTGCAAGAAGTCCATTTTTATTTGAGTCACAGGTCACGTATGCCATTCACTCAGTGAAGATTTTTCAGTGCCATTCAGTTGTGCTGCTTCTCCCCTCGGAACAGACATAAGTACACACCAAAATGAATTTTCTAATCCTGGCATTGGAGGAAAAGGACAACCATATTTTCATGCACACAAAGAAACTGAAGACCTGGGATTCGATACTTGTGAATCATGCTTTTAACACCTGTGATATGGGCAATTTCAAAAGCATTAGTGATCATACATGCCATCTTCCTTTTATACTGTGACTTGAAATGTAGTAGAAATACATCAGTTTGCACTTTCAGACTTTTGTGTTCTTTGCACTATCCTACTGGTTCACAACTGGGTGATTATGAAACAAATGCAAGGATTTGTCTTTCAGCTCATATGCATTATCTGAACTTCACAACGACTTCACTGAGAAAGTGCTACCATAATGTTGATGATTTTGCAAAACCCAGCCCAATTTTTAATAGTTTATGTGTTTTATTTTTACTTTGTTACTAACAAACAATTATTAATAATAAATGTAAAAATATAAAAGTCAGACATAAAGAATAATAATAAAGACCATGTAAATGTATTCTAGGGATTTTTTTCTTTATGCTCCTAGAGGGTTGGTTTTATTTTTATCAAGGTCACAGTTGGTATTTTTATCAAGAAGGAAAAAGATGTGTATTTTGTCTCTTTCATGACTGACAACATCAAAGAAATTTACGATATATTCACAGATGGGTCTTTAATACTGGGAGTATTTCAAAAGCCAGAGGAGAAAATAATGAAAATGGCACAGAACCGGACAAATAATTTGTGTTAATACTTTGGCTCCTCATTGCCTAAGAACACAGATTTGTAGACCTTCGGTGTCACCTTTCTGTAAGAGGTGAACAATGAGCTTTTTCTTTTTCCCAGTTACTTCTTAGGATAAATTTTTTCTTTAGAGCTGTAATTTAACCAGAAAATGTAGTTTCTTTTATTAGGGCAGTATACCTGAAAAAAACATGGCCCAATTTTAAGTACATGAAGAGGTACTGACATTTTCAGAACATGGAATTTTGATTTGACTTCAGTGGGAGATGGAGCAGTAACTAAGATACACTAGAAACCTGGATCTTTCACTCACACTTTTAAAAATAAGAATGTCCACAGAATCTGTCATATGTTAACAACTGTGGGGTTTTTTTAAAAATGTATTTTTGTATCTCCTGGCTATCACTACAGGTACAAATTCCATTCTCTCAGAAACACATTTGGATGATGCAAAACATTTTATATCATAAGTTACAAATGAAGTTTCACTTTGCAATTCATCTGGAAAGTTTCAAGCTTGGGGAAAAGTTAAATTTTACTCTAACAATGTTCTAAACATGAGGTTTAGTTATTATAATGATTGTAAAGCTCAGATCATGTGGCAACTGAAATAAAATATACTCTTACCTAATCTACTTTGCTTGACTTTATGGAAAAATACTACTATCAAGTCCAGGTGTGCTGACTCCTTCATAGAAAGTCTCAAGGTCATTATTACTGAAGCTCAGGAAACTGCGTGATTCATCATGTGCAAGTATTATTCTACAAAGATCTTGAGGAAACATATTGTGGACTTTTTATATGAACTTGGCCCAAAGGCTGATCTAGGCCTGGACCTATTTTTCTGTAACTGCGTTCATGAGAGCAAGCATTAGTGACAGTATATTATCAGGCAAGCACTTTTCACAGGCTATCCTTTTTCCTACTGCTACAGACAACGCTACAGACTATTGAGTGGTTTTCAAATCAAACTAAAAAAAAAAAATAAAAATCAAGTCAAAATAGAAAAAAAGACAACTATGCTGAACCCTGCTCACGAACTGTCACTTTTAATGACCATAAAACCTAAAAGCAGTAGAGAGTATAAAATACAACATTAAATATTTCCTTCTTGCTGGTTTTCACTTCATGTCTGAATATGAAAACTGTTTGGAAAGACAAAAAAAGAATGTCATATCTGGGACCTGGTGGACATAAAGATGTTTTTAATTTCCAGCTACATTTTTCTTGGGTAAGCTTTGGATTTCCTGTACTGTAAAAAAAGACACTCATCATAAACTGCAGCCTAGACTTCACAATGAACATAGACATATGAAGTCTACAAGGAACATAAGATCTTAAAAAAGGATTTTAAAATGCAGCTTTTCTGCTCAGAGGCTAAAGTTCCATTTCCTGATCACCAGGCATCTTCCAGAGACAAAGCAAAAACTTCAGTACTCTAATTATGTAGCAGGGGTTATTACGTCTGATTCCAGTGATTGCATAAATATGTAAATAACGTATAATACCAGTCTTCAACAACTGTAACAAAAAATAGATGGCTATATTTTAAACACAATTTGAGTACATAGCCAGATGAAAAGATTAGCTTCCTGCTAACAACAGCAGTCAATAACATCTATCTCAACAGTAACAACAGTATTCTGCTTGCATGACCAACTGCTCTCTAAAGGCTTTGTTTCTACAGCTGTCTTCTTGTTGGTAAAGAGTACACTTGTATTATGAAGCCTATCTTTCCTGCAGTTGTAATTTTTCATAGAGATTTGACTGGATGGGCCTGTGTTTTTCACCAACCACCTACTTAAGTGACTGCTATCACCTTGACTGTATAGCAGGCAGACCATTTCAGAAAATGTAATCATAAAGTTTGGGGTAAACAATACAAACCGAAAGTAAATCACTGAATAATCGAAGGCATTAGCATCCTCTGAAAAGTAGTTAAGAGGGCAATTTCTTACCCTTTCTTTTCTACTTCCTAAAAGTTAGATGTATTTGAGGCAGGAAATGTAATCTTTTGCACAGTGTACAGAGAAAAGGTCTGTGCGTTTAGTCTTTGTGATAGATAATAGGATGTCAACTCTAGTAAAAGCTGAATAATCTCATTTTTGAAAAATGAACACCTACTTGCAGGAATCTACATTAGCACTCTGAATTAACACCCTATAGCATAATCTTGATACATAATATTGCTTTCTTCCTCTGTTAGAGGAGGAAACAAAGTTTATAGTTGCCATCAGAATAAGAAACATCTTAAGGACACACACATAGTTTTGCACAAACATGGCTTTGTGCACTGCTTTTGTTTTTGTTAGTTTTGTGCTTACATAAAACGTGACAGCTTGCAATTTAAGCTGAGTCCGTAACACATATTATAGCAGTGTTCCTCGTTTCATGCAGTTGTCTCTTCTATGGCCTCTAGCGACATCGTAGCTCATATGGTCTACAGCTCAACTTACTCAGAGGTAGAATTAAACAGGCTTTGTGGATGCAGGCAGACTCTGGTATAGTTGGGTTTAAATGCAATCATCAAGTCAGAATGTGAGATGCAAATCAGCTGATACTGGTTTGAATTATACATAGTTACCTGCCAAACCATATACTGCTTTAATTTGTCCTTTGCTTGTGTGTAGTTGTAAAACATGTTAGGAAACTCTGCACTGATACAGATTTGGCCTAATTTGACCGCTCACCCTAGCAAAGGCAAATGAATTATCTTTAGGACTGATGAAAAGATAACTTCACAAGCACTAGGAAGTTATCTCTTTTATCATTACACCTATTTACAAGAGAGAGTATTCATCCCTGTCCTACTTCAATATTCTTGACTTTGTGGTAGATTTAGAAGATTGTTATTCCTGCATGTTACATCTTTTCCTTGCAGTGGAGAAGTACCTTTTCTTTTCTGCTCATTCAGATTGCCTTGAATCCAAATAGTGGTGGGATGGAAGGTAAAGCATCTGTGTACAGAGACTGCATAGGAACTACTCTTTATGAGTAGTGTATGAAAATGCAGAGCTTCCTGACTTCTCTCCTTCCTACGCACCTGCTTTTAGAGCCATGTACAATCTATTCCTTATGCTGAATACAAAACCAGAAAACACCAAGACAACTATGCCATAAAAAGCTGGGAGAAATTAGCATACAGCAAGTCAGGAACACAGGAGTGATTTTTTTTCCTTGGAAGAAGTAACACATAGGAGATTGGGCTCTTCATACGTCTAAAGGAAACTGATGTCTAAAGCTGGTGAAGTACAAGCTGGATGAGCAGACAGTGAGTTGGACTAAAATCATAGAAACATACAATCAACTAGGTTGGAAAAGACCTCTAAGATCGTTAAGTCCAACCACTACCCGATGACTGCTAAGTCCACCAAAACCATCTTCATTAATGACCTGGATGATGGGGCAGGGTGCACCCTCAATAAGTTTGCTAATGACACAGACCTGTGAGGAGTGGATGATGCACCAGAGTGTCATGCTGCCCTCCAGAGGGACCTCAATGGGCTGTAGAAATGAGTTGACTGGAACCTTATGAAGTTCATCAAGGAGAAGTGCAAAGCCCTGCACCTGGAACATCCTCATGCCCCAGTATATGCTTGTGGCCACCCAGCTGAAAAACAGTTTTACAGAAAAGAACCCAAAAGCCCTAGAGGACCCTGGTAGTCTTAGGACACTATGACTTCAACCAAGTTGAACATGAGACAGCAATATGCCCTGGCAGCAAAGGCTACTGCTATCCTAGGTTGCACTAGGCAGAGTACGGCCAGCAGGTTGAAGGAGATCTTTCTTCCCCTCAGCTCATTGCTGGTGAGACATGCCTGGGTTCTGTGCCCACGTGTGGGCTCCACAATACAAGAAAGGCATAAACATACTGGAGAGAGACCAGCCAGGGGTGACAAAGCTGATGAAGACACTGGAGCATCTCTCCAGTGAGAAAAGGCTGAGATAGCTGGAACTGTTCAGCCTGTAGAAAGGAAGGCTCAGGGATGATCTCAACAATTTGTACAAATATCTGATGGGAAAGCACAGAAAAGATGGAGCCAGGCTCTTTTCAGTAGTTCCCAGTGACAGGACCAGAAGCAACGGGCACAACCTGAAACACAGGAGGTTCCCCCTGAAACACTTTTTTTACTATGAGGGTGACTGATCCCTGGCACAGGTTGCCCAGAGAGGTTGTTGAGTCTACCTCCTTGGAAGCCTTCAACGGCCATCTGGACATGATCCTAGGGAGCCAGCTCCAAGTGGCCCTGCTTGAGCAGAGGGGTTGGACAAGCTGACCTCCAGAGGCCCTTTCTAACCTCAACCATTCTGTGACTCTGTGGAAGAAATGAGCAGATACTTTGGTCAGTTTGTGATCTATCCCTGTAAAATGGAAATGGAAGATACATGCTTTGGCAATTCGGAAAAAACAATGGAGTGACTGAATCAGTGGATAAGAGAAGAGTAACTGATGTCATCTGCTTGGACTTCTGCATGGTCCCCCACAACTTCTTACCTCTAAATTGGAGAAATATGGATTTGATGCACGGATTGTTAGTTGGATAAGTAGCTAACTGAATAGGTGCGTCTAAAGAGTTACAGTGAACAGCTCAATGTCCAAATGTAAAACAGTAACGACTGGTGTTCCTCAAGGGTTGGTTAGTACAAGGATCAATACAATTTATTATCTTCTTTAATGACACAGATAGTGGGACTGGGTGCACCCTCAGCTAGTTTGCAGACAACATCAAGCTGAGTACTGCAGTTGATTCACTGTAGGGAAGGGACGCCATCCACAGGGACCCTGACAGGCTAGAGAGGTGGGCCCATGTGAACTTTACGAAGTTCAGCCAGGCTAAGTGCAAGGTCCTGCATGACAGTCAGGGCAACTCCCAAGATCAGTACAAGCTCAGGGATGAATGGATTGAGAGCAGCCCTGAGGAGAAGGACTTGGGGATACTGGTGGGTAAAAAATGGGATGTAAGCCGCCAATGCGTGTTTGCAGCCCAGAAAGCCAACTGCATCCTGGGCTGCAGAAAATGAAGCATGATCAACAGATTGAGGGATGTGATTACCCCTCTATTGTGCTCTGTGAGAAGTCACCTGGAGTTCTGTGTTCAGCTCTGGGGCCCTCAGTACAAGAAAGACATGGGCCTGTTAGGGCAGATCCAGAGGAGGGCCACAACAACAATTAGAGATCTGGAACACCTCCTCTATGGAGGAAGGCCGAAAGAGCTGGGATTGTTCAGCCTGGGGGAGAGAAGGCCCTAGGGAGACTTCTTGTGACTCTTCAGTACTGAAAGGGGGATTATAAGAAAAATGGAGAGAGACTTTAGTAGGGCCTACAGTGATAGGACAAGGTATAATGGTTTTAAACTGAAAGAGGATAGATTGAGACTAGATATAAGGAAAATATTATTTGTGATGAGGGTGACAAGGCACTGGAACTGGGCAATGAGAAGCTGTGGCTGCCACATCCCTGGCAGTGTTTAAGGCCAGGTTGCACGGGGCTTTGAGCAACCTGGTCTACTGGAAGGTGTCCCTGCCGAGGGCAGGGGGGTTGGACTATATGATTGCTGAAGGTCATTTCCAGCTCAAGCCTTTCTACGGTTTTAAGATGCAAACCTGGTCTCTGTATTTCCTGCACATGCAACTCCAAGTAATTTTCTCCAAAGGATTTGAAAAATCAGGTTCTCATTTATTTTATGGAAGGCTAAGAAAACTGGCCATTTACTATAAATTATTTCTAACAGATTGTTATACATAACATAGGAAACATACATCCTACTATTTTATCCTTAATCTTTGATTAGAGTTTAATATTCTCTGTACCAAACACAAACCCACTACTATTTCACACATATAGTATGTAGGTAGTCTTTTCCCACAGCAATGTCAAATTGGAATTTTTTAACCTCTCTTAAAAGCCATAGTGCACTGTGCATTTATGGTATGGATTTTAGATTAATTCAAACAGGTTATCATTTTATCACTTGAATATAAATCTGCAGAGACTAACTTGAGTTATCCTTACTTAGACAGATTCCCTGGGTGCAGCTCATTAGGGTAAAGCAGGATTCAACTCCTTCACCAGTGTGCTCTCCTTTGTGGCTCTCTTGAATTAGGTTGACTCACTAAAGACAAGCACAAGATTTTTAATACTACAACTGTCCTGACATCACATAGTATAAGGCTATATGGCTCAATGGTCATACTTGATAAGAAGGATATATCTACAAGCAGCTTTTCAAAGTTGATAAAGTACGAATATGCGTTTTAGGTATGCAGCAAACACATGGAAAATGTCTTTGCTATTAGCAGACTGGTAATTTTATTTAGGTTTTTATAATGTATTACTTCATGTATCCCTGCCCATGACAGGCGGTTGGAACAGGATGACCTTAAGGTCCTTTCCAATCCTAAATGTTCTATGATTCTATGTAAGAAATTGACTATTAAAATTTGCCACATCTTTTTAAAAATGCACTAGATCTTTATACTTACTACATACATTCTACACACAAAGGACTGAGCATCTCCCTGCAGCTTATTTAATATATTTTAAATTTAAAAAGAAAAAAATAATTAAAAGAAATAGCTTGGCCTATACTCCTATTGGAGTCTGGACAATGCTTTTTAAAAGTAATTACCATTTTATTCTATCTATATACCAAGGATTTTATTGAAATTCGATCAAAAGTTGCTGTCTTTAGCCCTATAAGCACTGAACAGAAATCTGCTAACAGGGTACATCTACTGTGAGGGTTTTTAATTGCATGAGTTGCATGATTGAAAGCTAATTGACCTGTTAGAGAACTGTATTGCTGCACTTCATAGTTTTCTGTTTTGTAACGTATGTGTTAAAATGTTTTGTATGTATAGCACTGGTGGCCAAAGCCCCAGGTACGTGCCTAAAGCACAGCTTTCTCCACCTGAAGTCAAAACAAGTAACTACTACTGCAAGATCGATGTGGAAGATAAAATAGTAAAGAACACTACCCAAATAAAAGTAACAAAAATAGAAAATCTCTTCCGTAATGCTGTGTTTATAACACACTGCTGAGGAAAACATTAAATTTCAGCTTTTGTGGTCTCTCAGACATACACTGCTCAGCTGGTGCATGTTAGAGCCCACACTTTTAGCAATGATGAGTTGTTTTTTCTCACCAGTTGACAAAATTATTTTTCAGCTTTCTTGTTTTCTGGGTATAAATACTATGACTGGAAAGTACAACATTTACAGATGCAACCCAGATACCTTCTAATTACTATCTCAGACTTGACTCAACAAGGTTGATTTGCTTTTTCATGTCCTATGCTGGCTTCCAAATATCACAGACACCTAAGAGTCTTGGAGAGTGCCACAAAGGTCTTAGTGTTGCACATTAGTGAGGGTTTTCTTCCCCTTCCTTTGTCCAACGCAGGAGGTCATTTGGAAAGACAGTTACAACTTTTAAGTCACTTACTTTTAAGTGATACTTTAGGATTCACTTTGAAGAACATATAAAGTTGGATTGGAATTTAATTTATCACATAATAATAAAAAGATGCTACTTGAAGAGGATGTTTTTTGAGTTCCTGCTAAATTTTCAGCAACTTATCTCTGGGTGATAGTGGTAGGAATGCTGCCTAACATGAGGGACACTAAACTAAAATAGGGGCTCCTTCTAGATATGAGATGAACATTGCTATACATAAAAGTTATCCCACGAAAAAAGAAGGAACTACTCACATACATGCATTAAAAACACATGTGCAAGTCTTTGCAGGATTACAAAAGGCAGGAAGCAACAGGTTAGGGCAATAGATACCAGATGGGTGGAAGGAAGAATAAAGTGATAGGAAGACATGGTTATGTGGGCAGGTTGCATATGCAGCTTACAAGTTTGAAGGCATTTGAAGGCCTGATTTTAAAGTTTGACCTTGTTTTAAACAAATGTGGTGCTTTTCATGTAACAGCTGTTCCTGAAGCACCTGCAGCTCCAGTGCTCACGATCAGTAACTCACACTAACTCTAAATCATGGTGAGACCACTTACACAACACTTTGGATCGTATCATTGTTTTTTTTTTACAGAACAGTGTTCAGCATAGTTCGTAAGGTGGTCAGGTATCTATCATGCTTCACCGGACACACAAGGGTACACCTTATATACACCTTACACTTGTAGGGAGGCAGACGATGCTGTTGTACTGATGAAGCAGTATAGAGCCTAATGTTCTGCTGGTCCTCATAAAAATAGTATATAGCTTAGCCAAGTCACTGGCAAGAGAGTGTGAGGAGGAGAAGAGCTTGCAAGCAAATTTGTAGTGAATGGAGAGTCACTATACAGGATTAATAATAATACACAGTAATAACTCCTGTAAATGCCTTGCCAAGAACAACGAACTTTCACTAAAAGCTGCATTTTGAAGAAGTAAACTCAGGAACTCTTAAGAAAGAGGAACAAAATTTTGCAGCTGTAAATAAGCCTTTTGTGCACAGGCAAAAAAGTTAACACACTGACCTATTACCTTACTTTGAACATTCCTTCAAAAAAAACCCCAAACCACCACATTAAAAACACTGCTCATGAAGATCTATCACTCTACCATCAGTAGAGCAAATTGCACCTAAGTCATGTAAACAGGACCTGTTCCTTTTGAAGAAAGGGCAACATGTTCTGCTGGCAAATATATGTAATTTATACCATACTGTGCAGAAGATAATATTTTTATTTTTATTGCAAAATAATATGCAGATTGTCAAATTTAAATCATATTCAGAACATGAGGAATAATATATTCAAACATTTTATTAAGTACAAGAAGTACTGAGTATTTCACTACTGAGTCAAAAGAAAAAGAAATCTAAAAAATTATAACAATGGTTTAATTTCACAACAGTTCTTAGTTGAAAAACTTTTGTGAGCCTTTGTGAAATGAAGCCAGATTAATTATTATGATTCCACTACTTTGTAAGGCTCTAGTCATGCAGATGAACAGTGACCATCACCACAGCTGGGAAAAGCTGCCAAAGGCTGACCCTTAAAATAGGAAGAAAGAAAATAACTCAACCCTGTAAATAACAGCCAGTTATGCTCTTCGTTCAAGCAAGTGTCCAAATGATCAGGAGTCATGGCAGGATCTGCAGTGAACTGCTCATCTGATGGCTTCTCAATATGATGTTGGACTCTAGTGAATATTCTACCATAAGTTTGGAATTAATTCCCAAAGGATACAGAAAGGTACATTGATGCGTATTCTGCCATGGGAAAGGCACATCAGAGTGGAGCTAATTTTATCCTCTGCAACTGCAAACCCCATGTCTTCCAATAAATTGCTGAGGAGGAGGAGTTTTTCTGCATACTTTTCTCTCTGGCACAGAGACTTATCCTCAGTTTATATTACCATTATGCTATTTGTTCTTCTATGTGTCAGCAAACTCAGTTACCTTGTACTTACATCAACACCCTGGAAACACAGTTTTTGTCTCAGACGACACAACTCATGAAAAGGAGGCCTGTGTTTTCCTTTAACCTAATATGAAAATAATTGTCTGGTTTTTTTACTGCCACCACAGAGCACAGACCAGCTGAGAGTCAGCACTTCCCTGGGAAAGGCACCAAAGTCTAGCAGACAGCAAGCTCAGTAGCAGGCGTACGGTGTTCCAACAGCTGAACTCGAATTTATTTGGTTTCGGTAGGGAAGGGGAGAGATAGATTTATTTTCAAGCACCAGGGGGGTATTTTCTTTCCATAGATGAAACGAGGAATTAAAAAATAATCCCAGGCATGTATGTCATTGCAGTATTGACGTGCTACATAAACCCCTCATTTCCTACAAGCGCTAATTCAGGCACCAGGTCATTTTGCTGCTTCGTGCGGAGCGGGCCCCCCACCCCTCCGCCCGCTGTCACCAGCCCTCCAGCCGGATCGGAGCTTGCTTGGAGAGCAGACGGGGAAAAAACTGCCGGGATGACCCTAGACGTCTCCTCCCTGCCAGAGGACGTGAACCCAGAGCTGCCTTAGTACATGTACGCTTCGTGAGCGCAAACTGTACTGCAGAAGCGCACCCTGGGCAGGCACCTCCGGGTCCGGTTTC
>NW_009925146.1:0-15116 GCF_000696875.1 Nestor notabilis
CCGGCTGGGCTTGAACCACGACAAGATGTCAGAGGAAAGTATTTGGGCAATTTTCTTCATTTGTGTAGCAACTTGTGTAGCAATTCATTATATGTCTACACGTGCCGCACAGTTCTCATTTTAATGCCTCTGTAACAAGAAGCAACATCTTACCAAGAACTGGTAAACGACATCAGAAAAGCTGCTAACAATGGTTCATTTTGTTAGCACATTCAAATAATTCGTGAATAACACTCAGGAATATTTTTAATTATCACATTAAGTCAGGGTAACGCATTCACACTCATAAGCAGACATGAAATACGTGACATAATCTTCAAATATTCTTGAAGAATATAGCTGCAAGACAGCAATTTTTAGCATGGTAGGATATCAAGCTTTAGGATTGCCAACAAACGTCAAAGTTATAAATGATATTTGCTGTGCTGTCTTTGATCTTTCCCCCTACCAATTCACTTTAAGGATATTAAAGATGTTTTGATTTGCTGGGGGTGGGAGGAAACCCAGAAATACGACAAGGAACATACTTCAAACTTGGTTCTAAAAGGAAAAAAAAATTACAAATGAAATACCAAGCTTTGATACCAATGACAGCACACAAATAGCCAATGATTTTTGTACCTTAATAGTATCATTTCTATGTTAACACAACCTGCTATCTTCTCCCACTGTCATATGCTGCTGTTGACCTACCAGGCAGTCCAGCTGGGAGACAGGGCTCTTGTTGCCAGGCTGGCTGATGTCCCAGACTTTGACGCACCCTTTCCCACCTGTATATACGTGTCTCGTGGGGTTGCTGATGGTAACTGCACACACAACTTCCCCATGGTTCAGAGTGTTGATCTGACGAGCATGGCGAGGGATTCCTGGACCAATGAGGGCATCAGGAGGGAAAGGAACTGGCTGCATCTGACCATCTGCACTTACATGAAATGAGTATGCTCTGAGGGTAGAAGAAAGATAGGAGGTGATTTAAGAAGTTTTTCTTCAAGCCCATTTAAGAAAACAGAATTAAAGATATATTTTCACTGCAGGCATTCACACTGTGCACTCAGCTCCTTTTGCAATCTTTTTAATAATGTGAATAAAAATTATTTATTTGTCTATAACTGGGCCATCAAAGTATAAACTTAAGTACTCTTCTTTTAATGTACCATCTACCAACCAAATGAGCTTTAAACTCATGCAATGATGGTTTCAGGTATGCCTGAGGACACATGACGCTACTCTTAAACTTAAGGCATGCAGAGCTGGGAAGGAAGGTCAGGTCAGGGCCCCCTGAAAGACAGAAATAGTTGGCTGGCCGCTGCAGAGCATGGCGGGTAGCAGAGTGGCAGGGGTCAGTTGGTTCCTCCATTACTGACTCTAATGTGCACACTTTCAGCTGTGTTGCTGCCAAGATGGCCCAAACTCACTGCAGGCCCCATGGTCCTCGAGCCAAACTGCCCAGCACTGTACCTAAGGGTGCAGTGAAACCTCCACTGTCAAGGGTTATGTCCTCAAGGCACAGTTGCTGACATCTGACATGACAGACCAGCAAAAATGCACTGGAGTTTTTTCCCATTTGGGGGCTTGCTGTCTTTTCTTGCCCACCCCTCCCCCCTTTTTTTTTATGTTCATGTGTACCTGACACAACAGCTACAAATCCCTATTTCTCTTGCCAGAACCAGGGCTCTCACTGAGAAAGAATGTGTTGTGTGACTGCCAGTTATGCCACCTGTGAATAACCTATCAACAGCTTCATCTCAAAATATTTTCCAGGGAGAACAGTTAGGTTGTGAAATTGTCTTGTTCTGAGATGCTACCTGACACATCACATCTATTACAAGAGCACAAACTTTGTAAGAGGGTTCACCTACACATATCAAGGTATAATTAACAGAAGGCTTTAATTTCCTTTGACCTAAAAAATCACCATAGTGCTGATGAAAAATCCATTGTCACAATGGTAGGATGAGAAGAGCTCACAAAAAAAAAATATCATTTTATGAGAATACTTATGTATTCACTTCCCTAATTGTTACTTCTAAGTCACTGACGAAAGCAGTCTTTAGAATTCAACTACTGAATTTGTTATTTAAAATTCATTAACACTAGAACAATAATTTTCAGAAGGACAAAAGCCAACTGTATTTCCACCTTTCTGCCCTATTCCCAGAGCTTTACACACTCTTCTCATCCTGCGCTCTGTTTCTTGTTCTGGCAGGTCTGAGTGACAGATCGTATCATCATTCTCCATTTTTTGACATTAAACACATTCAGGAAAGAGTAGGACATATTTCTATGGTTGTCAGAAGCAGCAAACTGCCTCTATGAGTAGAATTAGGGTTCAATTATCACCACAGAAATCTCAAGTATCGTCCTCATTATCTTCCTAATTCCTGCTTGCTGCAGGAAGGTAACTGAAAAAAAGCAGCTGATGGTCTCCTGAAATCTCTAACAAAACAAGTGGAACTTCATTATCGTCTTTTCTGATTTCTGTATGCAGTCATTCTCTGCAGAGACATGTTGAGCACTGACTGTATGATACTTTTATCAGCCAAAGTGATTTTTAGCATGCTTATAAAGTACACAGGGAACGTATTTAACAATTACAGAAACAAAGCTTAGATCTGGAGTGATCTGTGATGACATTATTCTCACTCTATTCATTACTTCATACCAGCACATGTGGTTAAACTGCTGCTTTGTCGCTTAGCTTGATTTTGTGGTGGTTGAGTGTTTTTTGGGTTATTTTTTTTTCTCAGAGAACTAACACCTTATCTTGTTTATTTGAAGTACTCTAAATATCTGATACTATAAACACCTGGCAGGCACTTTTTTCTTCTTTTCACATTATCTACCTTTTCTATTTATATATTGTACAATCCTCAGTGTTTCAATATATCTCCAAAGTGAAAAGAGCATTATGAGGGGCCAAGATTCCTGATGTGCCACACGCTGCCTGCTGCATTTCAGCAGCCACTCAATAGTGCAGAGAATTTACACAACTTCTGCTCTAAGGGAAAAGGAAGAATAAATGAGAAAGCAAAACCCCTGGATGATAGCTGTGAAAAGCACCGCACTTAAGACGGAAGAAAAATCAATGTGATTATGCTAAAATGACCACAGATCAAAAAGGTTTCAGGCCTGTGGCAGACAAATGACAGTTACAGTTAAATCTTTAAAACAGTCATCAATATATCAACAACATTCAAAAACCCTGGAGATGCACCAGAATCGAACTGGTTTGACTTCACTTTGCCTGTTCTATTCTACCCATCCCTAACACAAGTGAGATGCAAGCAGGGAGGTCTGCGCATCGTGGTATTGCCATTTCTCAGACCACCACTAAGTCTGGTAGACTGGACACGCCTCCTTACAGGCAACCGACCCCACCAAGGATGAACTTGAACTCAGCAAACATTCTATGTGCCTGCTGCACATACAGGATGAAGGTCTGTGCCCCACAGGATTCTTAATGCAAGCAGCTGATCTGGAACCTGCTGTACAGGGATTTCTGTACTTGCTTTATGCAGCCTAAAGGGCAACTAGCAGAAAAGTCAGCTTGGGTGTGACCAGTGTGTGATGTGCGAGAGAGCTGGACATGGTTTGAGATTTGTGTGACCCATCTGTACAAGAGAAGTTACAGGTGCTAGGACTGATTGCTTGTCACCACAGTATGCTACTAACTTTGCACATCTGCAAGCTCACTGACAGGTAAGTATATGCATTTACTTGCATGCAAGTATGTGACTATCCCCCAGCCACTCCTCCACAAACATATTCATCCATACAAAAGTGAAAGAAGGAGTGGCATAAACATCCCCTGCCCTTCAAACTCTTAAACTCTTACCCAGTATTAACTGGTCACAGTTTCCCGTAAGTGTCACAGAAGAAGTATAACTGGAGGACCCTTACATAAGATCTGGATTAGTATGGTTTGCATAGCTGCTTTATTTTTCCCCTTCTCTAACTCAAGAGGGATGCGAGCACAGAGTTCTTCATATCTGTGTAATTCTTCTTCTGAGGCTTACAACAAATAGCGCCTGGTAGAGCAGGTCACTCTTTACAATCCTTTCCATCAAGGATGAATCTGAACATTATGATACAATAATTCTTTCCAGTATTTTCAACCAAACAAAACATTACCATGTTACTTTCTCTGCACACTGCTGCTGACAGCAGCGGATAAGTTTGCAAGTAACTTCCAAGGATTTTGTGAACAAAGAAATAATTTTTTTCAACTGAGGAGCAAAACATAGTAGAGATGGAAAGCTGAGATCCTGTTCCAGTTCCAGTTTGCATTCCCATGCAAGACAAACCAGTCAGATTCAGCACGTAACACCTTGAAGTTCAGCTCTTTTTATTTTCATTTATTTCTGTCTTATTTAATCTGCATCACCCAGTCCTTGTCAGCTGCTATTAGTCTTCAAATTTACAAATGCAACTTTAAGATTAAATAGCGTTTCTCCTGCCCTTGTCAAACAGCTATATTTATTTCTATTCACACAATAGTTTTCAGTAGATAAGGGGAATTCCAGCTGGCAAGGGAATGCAACTTCAACAGATGACCGACTTTTGAAGTTGTATGTTTGATACTCACGGTTTTCCTCCTGGGATGCCTGTGAGATTGGGAGGGATGCCTGGGACTCGCATGTGATGATGTGGATCAAAACCAACCTATAGTTGTCCCCAAGTAAAACAAAAAGGTGTATTAAAGACAGAGTTAGTCAAAGGAAGACTGTTTAATTCATGTTCTCCATAGCACGCTCCCCAGATTACAAAGAGACTGAACTAGATTTAACCCTACAGGTCTTATGTTTAATATAAACTGCTCTCAACACCGAATGCACTAGCATCAAACACTTACCACTGGAGATCTCCCATAAGCTGCTGCTGCTGCTGCTGCAGCTGCTGCACTCATCTGAGGGGAAATATTGTGCAGACCGGCATAGGCTGCTCCAGGGCTGGTCAGCTCCCCGTTCATACCAGCATGTGGCACAATCCCAAATGGAGTAGGATAAGGACATGGCACTGCCATAGGCGTCCTTAAACCTGAAGCTATTGAGGGGGAAAAGAAGAGAGAAGTCATACAGCCAATCCAGACCCATTAAATGAAATATGAGTTTGGTAAACACGCTGTATTAAAGCACCGAAGAACCAGCTCTGTATCCAGTTTAAGCAGCTGTAATATACTGCCCCATCACTGTAGATTTAAAGGCAGCATCGTTAAGGGCAAATGGCCACCGTTTCACACCATCGAAATATACAGAGACTAACCTAGTGAGTCCACACCTGGGGGTTTGCCAGGCACTGGCCTCAGTCCGGGAGTGGTGTTGCTGCCTGGAGTTGGGGCATCAGTCCGTGGAGTTGGGGTATTTGATTTAGACACAGGAGTGGTAGACTTCTCATTCTAATCACCAAAAAAAGAAAAAGGAAGACAATTTGTAAGTTATTTTACTTTTTTAGCTAGCATTTGGAAAGAGAGGTGACGACAATCAGAATGCAGGTGATTAGTGGTATTTAGCTTTTGGGTTTGGGTTTCAACGGTCCCTGTCTATTAAGAGAAGCTGCAGAGACACTGAAAAAGACGGAATGGCTTTGAGAATTATCTACAGCCTTCACAGCTTTCCTCGTTGGGGGTGTATGTATGATCCAGAATGAGGTCAGTGACTGAAAATCATTGTTGTCTGACAATTACAATGACAGCATATGTGAAACCTGTAGGTGAAATCTCACTCTGCTCATAGAGGACCTGCTCCCATTACAATTATGAGTTTCTGTGAGAGGCTGCTGCCGGGTGGACAAGAAGAACAGACCCCCACATACAACTGGCCAACAACTCATGCCCAAACATGGTGCTGGAAACAGGATGGAGACAGTGATGGGTATAAGTCAGGAACTATGCCGTGCTGCTCTTGTGACAAGCTTGTTCATCAGACAAACCACTGACTCCCAGGCCTGAACCTGTCATTCGATCACCCTTTCTGAGCACTACATTCACTTTAAGCTTTCTTTTTATTTATTTTATTTCTTTAAATAGTCATGTACTCTGACCTGTGAAGAACAGAGAGGGAGTTTCTGTGCAACTCAGGAAGATGATTAACTGTGGTCACAAAAAGGAAAGGAAAGAATACCCCTGACTTGCATCAGCTCTTTTTTTTTTTTTTGCATTGTGATTTGTGATGCAAGTCAAGGAAGGCTCTTGTAAATGACAGATTACTTTTTAGATAGAAAATAAAAATTACTGTTGTTGTATATGGCCTGGTAATTCAAACAAAGCTAACAACCAAATCACATCCAAGCAGGGAACTGAATTTGCTATAAACCACAGCACAGGAAAACAGCTCAAGAAGCCCCTGTGTATTTTCATTTATTCTCAGAACGACAGTTTTTCATATTGGGGAAGAGAAAAACATCTCTCAACACAGCATATCTATCATCTACCTACACCACCAGTGAAAATAACCTCTTCCTATCCCAACAAAAGGCTGTGGACCTTCTCCATACTATGTTATTAAATTCCAATGAAGAGATAAATAAAACAAATTTTAAACTGATGCTTCACAGTGCTTTACTGTTAGCTGCGGAAATCCAAATTGCGCCCAGTCAGAAATCCAGTAAACGTGTTTCAGTGTATGATCATGGGTCTGGAGCATTCTGAAGCACTTACAAGGCTAAGTTCTTTGGATTTGGAGGAAGGAGTACTGCTGGAGGATGCAATAGACGCCGGACTAATTGGTGCATCTTTCTTCAGCAGTCGCGTCTTGTCCAAGCCATTCTCCCGTGGAGAGTGTGCTGGGCTTCCCCGGGGAGAGGAAGGATCCTAAACATCAGCAATGGGGGTTAGTATAAAAACTTCATACTAGCCACTAGTGCTTGTTTTGAGCAATTTTCACTTTGGAATGAACATGTGTCATAAAACCTGACACCTTCCTTCCATTCTTAATTGATTTAGCTGATAAAATTATGAAATCGAGACGGATAATGAAAATCAACTTCTTTTACCTTTTTTTTTTTTTTTTAAAGAGAGTCTGAAAATTTGATGCCATTAACCATGAAAAATACTGACAGATTATGGATATTGAAACTGTCAACTAAATATCATTTGTTAGGTGACAGATTGAAAAGGTTTGAGGCACTTGGCAGACCTCAGAAAGTTCACAAATGAAGTCATGGCCAGAGTGAAAGAAAACACAGATACCATTACAAGCTGCCTAGTACCTGCTGTGCTGGGCTGGCTTCAAATATCTCAAGCAGACTTTTGGTTCATACAAGAAACAAAAAGGTCCTTTGTAGAAGTAAGTGTTACAGATCTGATTTGCATTCTAAAGAAAGATGACCTGACTGGATTCCCTCAAGCATTTCAAGCTCCTTTATGGAGGCAAAGGCTGTAATCTTATTCATATACATCCTATACACAGAAACCACTGAAGACACCCCTACCACTAACACGGTAAGGTATAAAAACCATCATTTTGTATACCTCGTTGGAAACATCAACAACCAAGTTGTCATCGCTCTTTTCACCATCGCTGTCCTACAACGACAAATCAGTGTGTCAAAAACATTTATTTAATATCCTAACATTTTTTTAAGTACTAAGGAAAAATAAACCAATGAAATGCTAGGCTGCTGTCCTGGGTTCAGCTACAGCAGTCATTTTGTCTCCTTCTTAGTAGCTGGTGCAGTGCTGTGTTTTTGACTTTCAGTCTGGGAACAACGCTGATAACACCGATGTTTTTAGTTGTTGCTCAGTAATGTTTACTCTGACCAAGGACTTTCTCAGTCTCATGCTTTGCCAGAGAGGAGGGGAAGCCAGGAGGAAGCAGAGGCAGGACACCTGACCCAAACTGGCCAAAGGGGTATTCCATACCACAGCACGTCATGCCCAGTATATAAACTGGGGGGAGTTACCCGGAAGGCCAGATCGCTGCTCGGGTCGGGCTGGGTATCGGTCGGCGGGTGGTGAGCGGTTGTGTCCTTTTCCCTTGTTATTCCTCTTATCATTATTACTGGTAGCAGTAGTGGTTTGTATTATACCTTAGTTACTGGAGAGCTGTTATCTCAACTCGTGGGAGTTACATTCCTTCGATTCTCCTCCCCATCCCTCCGGGAGCGGGGGGAGGAAGGAAAAGGGGGGGAGTGAGCGAGCGGCTGCGTGGTTCCAAGTTGCCGGCTGGGCTTGAACCACGACAGCTGCTCACAACTATGCAACACAGCATTTACTTTTACCACGCTTTATGCGGTAATACAATATTTAGGTCACCTACAGGGCTTCTGCTGAACAGGCAGCCAAAAGTTATTCCCAGTTTTCACATCAGTGAACAAGGACAGAGGATTAAAATCCTCATCCTAAACTGCAATGCACTGAGAAACAGAGCCAAGCTACAGTCCAGATCCACCACGTCCCAGCCTAACTAATGCTCAGTCCTCTTGTCACATGCCTTCCAGGTGCTCTGCATTTGTATTATTAAAAACACTATCAATCCTACATATTGAAACCTTCTATCCAGCACAGATGTGAAGAGGGAGGAAGTAAGAACCTGCTAAAAATTTGATGCTTCTTTTTAGAAGTAGTTATGCAGCAGAAATTACAGAGGAAATTACAGAAATTACTAAATTTCGACAATGCACAATGTAGACAATTTACTCACATAACGAGCTGCTATTTCCTTCTCTTCTGTTTTCTGTTTTTTACTATCTGTAGAATAATCTGTTGAATTTCTGTGCTTTTCTGCTGTTCTGAAACTGGCTGAGGGAGATACCGAAGAGCTCTGCAGTCAGGAAAGAAAAGAAGAAAACATCAGCAGTCGCTTACTCAAAACAGTGGTTCACTTGTCACTATCCCTCAATAGAACTTAACCTGATAATATGATTTGGAGTTGTTTTCACAGATAGCACTTTGAGTTTTAATCAAGTGATAGCTACTCAGCAAGTGTCTTGTATTAAAAGTGCACAAGGCATTGCAAGAAACAGATAAAGGTGATCAGCCGATGGATCACAGTTGCTATCTATCTGCAGTGCCAACGAGATGAATGTAGAGCTGCTTTGGACCATTTTACAAATACTGTGCATTGGCCTCGTTTTAACTTGTTTCCTCTACAGATATGCAGAGCTAAATCAGTAATCCCAGAAGAGGCAGGGTGTGTATGTGTGTACATTTGCCAGTGTAAATCAAGAAGAACAAAGTGGCTCCAGGAAAGTCAGACTTTAGCAAACATCTGAATGAAGATTTTTAGCAAAGAAATAAGCAAGCTTCTTTCTAAACAGTCTCAAAGCAGGAAAGAACAAGGGAAACACCTAAACTCATTTTATTTTGGTGCCTGTTACAATTACAGGCTGTGCCTGCAGTAGATGGAAACACAACGTAGTGGCTCAGTTAGTCTTTTGCTATTCTGCAGCCCTCGCTTAGTAGTGATCTTTAAAGAGCTTATGCACAGGACAGGAAAGAAACAGATGTATTACGAACTTTTATGCACTGTCATCCAACAATTCTGCTCTAGTCCTTTGAACAAGGCAGGCAATATTTATCAACTCCTACCATATTTCCAAATTGGTGGAGCCTGTACCTTGGTGGACAAAGAATGAAGTAATGAAAGATGCAAAGTTCCCTCTGGGACTGATTTTAGCAGCAGCAGCAGCAGCTTTTGGCCCTAGTTCAAGAAAGCATTTAAGCATGCACTGAAGATTCTCTCACACTGAAGTCAATGGCTGAATGTGCATAAGTAGGGATGTGTTCAGGCATTTTGCAGAATTGGAGCTGACAGAAATGAAGAGGAAAGTAATTCTGAGATGAAACCCTGCAGTTTCCATCTCTCTATCTCCTTATATAAGGGTGTGGGAGGAACACCCAAAAAAGTCCTTACTGACAGATTTTAGATCTCCCATTCATCCAGAGCACTGGGTTTGGAGTTTTTCCTCCATGCACTACAGAGAGCTATTATTCTGCATAAAACTGTACAAAACAGCAAATTAGTTTTGGGGCTTTCAGTGCACACCTCCCTAGGTTTATTTTATAGCTATTACCAGGAGTGCAAATCAAGAAATTAGCATTTACATTGTGCAACTTCTGTTCCATCGCTATTACCAAAGTTGTTCTTTTCCTTATTACACCACGAACTTCTGGAAAGCATTAAGAAATGGAACCACACAAATTAAGCTGTAGTTGTTGCCCAAATCATGTGAGAGAACATTTCTCCCAGCTGCGACACTCAGGTCCTCCTCTCCATTTCTCCAAAATTTCCGATTCTTGTGAACAGCAGCTCAGATTTATAAGTGTGGAATTTGCAAAAACCTTTCATCTTTTTGAGTGGTAATTGTTACTTACCCTCTGAGAACACTAAGCAGAAATAAAATTTTACAACAAAGCTAGTGCTGAACACAGCCTGTGCCTTTTCCATTTGTCTGCTGGCCTGCCTGTCTCTTTTTCTCTGACAGTATAAAATAGATAGACGAGGGTTTCCCATCCTCAGCAAATACATCTTAAAATACATTTACTGATTCAGCTTTAAAGCAGATTATTAATCAACAATTATAGTAAATGACACAAATTAACAATGTTATTTTTTGCTTTGAAGAGACAACGCATGTTAAGACATTGGAAGACAGTAGTGGCAGTAGGCACAGAAGTCCTAAGTAGGAATGCAGCATTAAATGAACTGATGGTTTGAAAAATATATTTGTTTACTGCAACAATACAGCATAGTATTTTGCAAAAGATTTTAATAGTATGCTCCTATTACATTTATATTCATTAATAATTTGGGAGGCAGTAGCTTGTAATATGAATTCAATTCATTACTTCTCAACTTCACCCTACAGAAGTAATTTGCTTTAAAATGAAGAAAAATAATAACCAGTAAACTACAAATTACAGTTGTGCCTAAAGAATTAAATTACTGCACTTTTTTAAATAGAAATATTTATTTTCATAAATTTAAAACCATATAGTTTCATTTTTCACAGCCTAGTTAGCTATGTGCTATAGATACCATTTTAATCTTTGATTTCTCTGCTTAATAAAGTAATAAATTAAAGCTCCCTACTAGAATGATAAAGTAGCTAATTATCAGTAGCATATAAAGGATGAGCACCACGTTGGGGCAATGCACACTGCTTAATGGTTTTATTGCTTCAAAGATGGATCAGACCTGATACCTATATGGAAAGATCTTGCTCTGGTATCTCATCTGGTATTAGCAGAAAAATGGAGACAACTCATCTACTGGCAGCAGGCAGAATATCATTTCCCAAACCGAAATTTGGCCAGTGTACTAGGACTAACATTATTTTTCCTCAAGAGCCAATTACAACAGAATAAATCTAAACTGTCTCACTTTTAACTGTCCTGCCCCTTTCCTTGCATGAAACCAGTCAATCAATACCCCTGCAGTACCATCTTCTTTTCCCTTCAACATGCATATGCACCTGTCACATAAGGATCTCTGACTTCATGGAATTTCTGGTACTGGTCCCAACAGACGGAATTTATCTCATCTCTTATGCTGAGTAATAAAGATATGTCATGTACATAGCCAATGAGCTATGGTCTAGACCTTCCTATGGACCTAACACCTATTTTCAGTGTGCAAGGGACGACATTTTTACCCATACCGGATTTCCACTATTTTTGGCAATAGCTTTTCTGCCTATAAACACCTGTAAAGATCTACTTTCAGTGAGAAATACCAGGATGTAACACAAGGTCCTCATGGTTTCCACTGACATCAGATTCCTTACGTGTAATCCTCTATCCACCCACACCTTGGGTCCTGAGTGTGCAAGTGTACATACTCCAAGAGAGGTCCTTACATTTGCAGACTGTATAAGAAAACCTCCTTTGAAATGCGCTGTTCAGTTGTCAGACTCTGCGCTGCTCCTTGATTTAAACATTGGTGCTTTCCTAACAGCTGCCTTTGAGAAGCTGCAGCAGGATAGCTACTTAAAGAAACGAAGTGATTCAGCATTATGACTTGGCAGGCTGTAAGTTAATGGGCCAGAGTCCTCATTTTAGTAACTATTAAAATTTATAGAGGAATAAAGTCTTTTCATGCTGTTTTTTTCAATAAAATGCGTTAATCTACCAGTGAGTAGCATTGTCCTACTAACCAACACATGAGTTTGCTCACATACAATAATTAGATCAGACACAGGAAAGTAGGTTATATTTAGTTTCTGGTTTAGTGTAATGTACTACTTTTTCATATTCTGCTTAGGTAGATAATTTTTATTCATGTTAAATACACCACAAAATGCTGACAAAAACAACTGAACATACACATTTATAGAAAGGCTGAGCACATTGCCCCGTTCACAAAATTTGCTTCAGAAGTGGAACACTGCGTTTCTAGTGCTGGACCCACAGTATCTTTTGCACTAGGCTGCAAAGCATGGTATGCTATACTTCAGTCTCTATTTTGGGCAGTGCTGAGCACAGTGCTGACTGTAAAGATCTCCCACCACAAGGACCACTCTATTTTCTCTCCAACACTGGCAGGGCACTGCTCCAAGTGGAGTACCAGTGCTACACAGGCACAAATCAAATAAACGTAACAGAGGACCATACAAGCCTCTTACGCAGCCCTAAAATCCTTACCAGTAACAGGGCAAACATCAGTGGGCTTGCTGTCTATTTTTTATAATTCATGTTTCAAATTGCTAGGAAAAGATTAAAAAAAAATTAAAAAAGAGTCACCATTTTACCCCAAGCTTCCGCTGGAAGTTACCTGCATTAACATAGATGACTCACACTGTAACATGGCAGAAAAGAAATCAATACGATCAGACTGCACAGCCATCCAACTGCTCTCGAATCCTGCAAACCCCAACTCCCCATATGCTGGCTCCTGCAGATGAAGACCTGGCCTGAGCAGACTAAGTGATAATTAAGTGACATCAGTGTTAATAGTAATGACTAGAAATGACAAGATGAAAAGCCCTCCCACATGATAAAGCTGGTAACTCTTTAAAGCATTCACGAATACGACTGTTCCCAAGTGTACCCTCACTATTATGCCAAAATGATGTATTTGGAGTGTCATAATTAAAACAATAATTCCCAGCAAAGTGGGAATTACGAGATAATTGACCGTCCTGAAGTATTAAGCAAACTGCAGTAAAAGCCAAGGATGCTCAACAGTAAGGTCAATTACGGTATAATTATCTGAATGACATTATTGCTGGTAGAAAGTCTGTTGAAAGTATAAAAGAAACTATAAAAATAGATACAATATGCATTGCAAGGAAACGACCGGGCAGTAATGCTGCTTGGATGGCTGGTGCTAATGTTATAGATGGACATTACAGCACCGAAGTTTGGACTCAGGCGTGGCTCCGGGAAAAATAAAAAATGAGTGCTGTGACTTCTGACACGCCAGGGATGAGACAGAGAAACTCTCTGGTGAGTAACCTGTGGTATGAGGTAGGAAGTCCAAGCAGAGAGGTGACAGGACAGAGCACAAAAAACACCAGGGAGAGAGGAAGGGGCAGTCCCGCACAGCTCTCTGAGACCACATGCCCAGGGAGAACAACTGTAACCAAAAGCTCCGCTCAGCAAACCTTCTCCAGGACTCTAAATACAAGGCAATACCTATCTGTCAAAAAAAATTCATTCATTTACATACACCCGTAGGCACAGGTACATTAGTTTTATTAAACTGATGGAGATGGTGTGAAATGCTGTGGGCTGCTCTATAGACACCATATGGAGTGTTTGCACAGTGTTTGTGCTCCTGAGGTCACCTGCACCTACACTGCTACTATGCCTTTTTGTTGTTATTATTACTACATTACTATTATTGCTATTACTACACCCCAGTAGCCACTCCAGCCTCACAGATTTTGTGCTCTTTAATCTTGCAATATCCCCTCTTTGCTGTACTTAGGCAAGCAGATTTTCCTTACCATAGCTTTCCTGTTAGGTACAAGCAGCTAGTCATGATCAGGCTGACACAGGCAGGCAGTACAGGCTGGAGCGCATCTTTTCCAAAATGGCTCACCAAAGGAGGGGAGGCAGGTAGCCAAGTATTGTTCCCACATACATCACCGGTCACGATGCGCTTTTAGTCTTTTCACCTCCTCTCTTTCCAACTCTTTTCTCTGTTTATGCAAGCTGAAATCCAACTTCCACTCAGCCACACCATCATCAGTTTTTCTGGTCTCATTCACTGCCTTTTCCCTGTAGCTGCATTTTCAGACACAAGACAAAGTCTCAGTAATTGTTAGTGAAAAATGCTACTAACTAGGTAGGAAATAGACAGAACAAAGCTGGTTTAGTATCACATGACCCTTTCTGAGCTAACTGGATTGAGTGTGGTAATCAAACAGCCTCAGACTCCTTGTCCTCATGGGGGACTTCAACCACCCTGGTATCTGCCAGAGGGACGGTACAGCCCGGCACAAGCAATCCAAGAGGTTCCTCGATTGTGTGGAAGACAACTTCCTCTTGCAAGTGACAGGGGAGCCAATAAGGAGAGGTGCCATGCTTGACCTCGTGCTCACCAACAGGGAGGGGCTGGTGGGCAATGTGAAACTCCATCCAAAGAATGATTTGATTCAAGGATCAACTGCTCCAAGCTCGGGAGTGTTGCATCCCAACAAGAAGGAAATGCGGTAAGATGGCCAGGAGGCCTCCATGGATGGATAAGTTGCTGGTGAGAAAACTCAGAAGGAAAAAATAAACTTATACAAGGTGAAAGTGAGGACAGGCAGCCTGGGAAGAAAACAGGGACATTGCCTGGGAAGCTAGGGATCAGGTCAGGAAAGCTAAGGCCCAGTTAGACCTGAGTCTGGCAAGGGATGTCAGAGATAACAGGAAAGGCTTCTATTGGTATGTCACTAACAAGACAGACTAGGGACAATGCGGGCCCTCTCCAGAAGCTTTTGGAAGAACTGGCTACCCTGGATTTGGAGAAGGCTGAGGTTCTTAATGATTTCTTTGCCTCTGTCTTCATCGGCAAATGCTCAGACCACACCACCCAAGCCTTGGAAGGCAGATGCAGAATGAAGACCTTAGGCCCACTGTAAGAGAGGATCAGGTTCGAGACCACCTGAAGAACCTGAACGTGCACAAGTCCATGGGACCTGATGAAATCCATCTGCGGGTCCTGAAGGAGCTGGCGAATGAAGTTGCT
>NW_009925147.1:0-42645 GCF_000696875.1 Nestor notabilis
CCATAAAAATAACCCTGAAAAATCAAAGAAACAAAATGCCACCAGAAACTATTGTAAGACAATTTTTGGAAGGCAAGAAATAGGCTATGCTGCTCCATCCAGTGCCAAAAGAATGTCAACAAATTATAACCTCAGGGTTACCCAAGGAAGGGCATGTTATACTGGGGATGGTTCAGCCAATAACCACAGCAGGTTCTGGTACAGATGGAATGTGACTAACAGCAAGAAAACCATTAGTGGTAGGTACAGCCATTATAATTGAAACTGAGGCCTCCAGGCATCTACAAAGAAGCCAAGAATCCTGTCTGTGGGATTTTTTTTTTTTATAGTAGGGCATTTTATTTTCATTTCTACATGCAAAGGCTCACTAGTTACAAATTACAGAGCTTCTAAAGATTTAACTGAGTAAATGAGATCAAATTTAAGACTTAAATTCCATTCTTTATGCCTTCTGTCTAATGATTTGTAGTGCTAAAATACACACTTGTTTTTGTCTTCATCTTTTCAGGTTTTGTAATTTAATCATAGTTGGAGAAAGGGTTATATCAATGGTAACAGAGCTCAGGCTGTGGCCACTGTAATCAGGTTGACTTCAGGGGCAGATGAACATGGTTAGTTATCAAGGAACAATTTTTCTACCAGGAATGATCTGGAAAGTCAAACAGCTCCTGTCTTGAGTTGTGACATGCCTCTTCCAAGCAAAAGCTGCGTCAAGTTCACTGGGAGCAAGTTTTATGCCTCCAAATGTTTCAGGTTGTCTTCATCTTTGGCATCATCCCAAATACTTCCTGAGTAGGCTGGGAGGTTAATCCTAAGGTTAAGTGTGTTAAGGCTTTAATTCTTGTCTTGCATCTTAGTGTGAAATCTAGTTAGTGCTCTAAAAGCACTGCTTTAAAAGGTAACTTTGACAGTTTAATGACGAATCACTTGGACTTCTAATAATCTTTGTGTGGAATTTAGTGTGCAGATGCCTCTCTTGAAGTAGACTGAAGTGTAGTTTACACTGAAATTTTACCCATAAAATACTTTGGTTTAAATTGCACGGGGAGATTTCAGATGCTGGATTTTGATTTGTAATTACAGTGGGATCGATGACTTAATGAATTCCTGGGATGGAAGGTTGATGCCGGCTATGTCCCCGTACGTTTTACTGCTTGTTCTTGCTCCTTATAGAATAAGCACAGTGAGAGCTTGTCTGATATGGAAGGGAAGTGTAGGAATGTAATGGCCTTCAAAGCCTGAGGATTAAAGACATAAATTCCATGTGTAGAAAATAGCTCATTCGTGCTGAAGGCTCCTTGGCTGCTCACTCTGACTCTAATCAATCTATGTGTATATCAAAAAACCATATTGCTAACAACCCTTTGCAGACAAAATTTCGTGAAGGAAAAACAAATACATGGTAAAAATCAAAGGTGAAGCTCCCTCTGATCACTCTCTAAATATTTATGGCTGATGATCACATGTTTAGAAGCTAAATTCATAGTGTTCTGCTATAGATATCTTCCTATCTAAAAAGCTTTTGGGTGCCGTTAGAGGCATCCTCCCTCTGTGAGGGAGTGTTTGAGTTGGAGCCCTGACTGTTGAGAAGCCACACTCGCCTCGTCTCACATTGTTTTAAATTCTAAAAGGATGCACTCCTTAGTTAAACTCCAGTTTTAAATGGGTTTTTCTTTCTTTGTAAGGCCTTACTTGTAACTAGAAAGGCAGTCAAATAATCTTGTTTTGTGGCTTGTCACTTATGATCACTCTTCAGCTAGAATCATGCCTTCTACAGATACATTCAGTCCATGCTGATGCTAGTGCTTTCTGCAGGAAAGTTTGTCTTCCACTTGCTCTCCGTGGAGATTTCTGAAGTACAGTTCTACATTAAAAACTTACTCTGCTGTTCTTCATTCCTTCTAGGGTTAAGTTGCATTCGTATTTCCTCAGCTATTTAAAAGATCTCACTCCATTAACATGTGAATGAGTGTTGATCTGAACTTCCTGGTTCCTGAGCCATGGTAGGGGTGAACAAGTCTGCAGGCCAGAGGGGAAATAGAAGGTTGTTTGAAAGGTTTTGGCTGTAAGGGTGGAAAAGGGGGAATTGGTTTGTTTGTGAAATGAGAGATGTAGTAAGAATGAGATGTTTTCAAATGGAACTGAAGCAGGTGCCCCCCTTCAATATTTGTAATATTTATGGTTTTCTCATAAGCAATTACAAGCAATTGAACAGTAATGGGGGAGTGGGGTGAAAAATGAAAATAGGTAAAAATGGTTTTGAGAGATCATAAACCGAAGATATTTTAATCAGCTATGTCGTCAGATTCAAGTCTTTATTCTGATGCTGACTTTTAGAGCACCCCCTGCTTATCAAAGCAAAATATTTCCTTCTTTTCCATATGGCTCTTTGGCAATATTCTTACTTAGATCATAAATTGGCTTCACTGAAGAGTAATTGCTTAATCTCATGAGACAGGTATTGGTGCTGGACTCCACATAAAGCAAGTGGAAACTGCAGAGCCTTTTTAGCGCAGTGATGGGTTGTTCTGGAGGTGGTAATTTCACGAAACCCTTCCTGCTACCTGCTGCAGGGAAGGATAATAGCAAACTTCAGTAAACAAAGCTTTCCTTCTCTTGTTCTGCTTGGCTGTGTTTTCTATTCCATGGATCATTTTCTGTCCTGCTCTGTAGTACACATCAAGGGACTCATTCTGGATGAGCCTTTCTGCAAGGAGAGTAACTGGTAGGAATGGTGTCACTCGTGTCACATACACCACACTTCTTGGGGGTGCAAGAAGAGAAGGGGCTTGATAACTTATCGTCCAGCTTACCTGCTTCCCCTTCCCAAGGTGGATGACAAATGCCTTGGACAGAAACTAAGTATTTCAGTTGCTTTGCATTTAGAACGCTGCTACTTGGGTATACACAGCTGTATTAACATGATCCTTGAAAAGATAGACTTGCACCCCACTCGCTTCCCCCTGGGTAACACAGATGATTGTGCATGGAGGATCACAATATTTCTCCAGTTGTCTGAAAGTGCCCTGAGGTAGTTGCATCTGTATGCTGAGGTTTATGTATATTTAACTGTTTTTGTTAAATATTCAGGTATGGAATGCTGTTCCAGGCTATGCAGGCAGTGGCATGATTGGGTCTTTATTTGCATGCTGGAGGAAGCATGTTCCCTTGCCTCTTGCCGAGCAGCCAGATGGTATCTGTAACCTTGATGGAAAGCACTCAGCACAGGCTGGAGGGGCTGCTTTTTGTGAAAACATGTGGGGCTTTGTATCCATTCCACTGCTGCAAACTATTTTCAGACAATAAGTGCAAGGAGAACCTAGGTTACTAAAAATATGTGTCCTTGGTGAGTGTGGAGAGGAGTGCAAGGTGAGTGTGGAGAGGACATGTTCAACCCAACTGCTAGCCAGCCTGCAGCACAGTGCACATGCCACCAAGGGATGCCTGGGAAATGAAATCAAACTGATCTTTTTACCAGTTTCTCATCAGAGATGACTAAGAGCTTGGAATAGATGTTTCTTGGCCAGTAAGGCTGTAAACAATCCAGGCATAGATGGAGCAAGCTCTTTATGGAGACTGTATGCCAGTAGCTGCACTTCCATCGTATTTCTGATAGAATATAGTAAGCTGTCTATGGGAGATAAGTATTTTCTGCCTCTCATGTATTGAAAGACATTTCTGCTTGAGTTTAACAGTTTAGCTTTAGCAGATAAATGGCATCTACTGTCTGAGGAAGTTGCTGTTTTCAGTCTTCCTGTCCAGGCCTGCTGTTAGAATTTATTTTCTTAACATGGTTACTAGAAGCATCTCTGTGTGTTAATACCTTTGTAAGGACTAAAGAGGCTTGGTAGTCACTGCCACATGAGCAATGCATTCCAAGAGCTGGAATGGAAGGATGCTGCTTATATTTGTGGAGAAGATCTCCATCCTGAGTGTATGCAGACAGACACTTGAAGACTTCATGTAGCTGTGCTGTATTAAAAACTGGGCATCTGCAGTATTATACTCATCACTTAAGATATCTGAAAACTGGGTTACTTTTTTTTAATAGGAGTTAGAAAATATAGGACAAAAAGAATGTAATTATTTATGTTCTTTGCGAAAAAGTGAACATTGTTAGTGCATGGTTATAGGTCTGATCTCCATTCCTTTTGGTAAACGTATCCATAGGTCCTTTTTAAGCAGTCGGTCGTATGCTGTGCTGTATTACAGAACTTTCTCTTTATGCCTCCTTCCTCCCTAGCACAGCAGGATCCATTGCACTGTGTTGTATCAGTGTACTTGCGGAGAATTGCCATAAACCAGTAATTCTCTGTTCACAAGTACCCTGGGTTGGTCACAGAGGAACAGTTCCAGAAGCAGAACTGGCAATGATCTACTTCATTGCTATGGTATGCAATGGGGATTGAGCACCAGATGTCATTATATTTCTTTTCCCTTTCAAAATAGTGCCTGAAACTGCTTTTTATATAACTGATATTGGATCTTGCAGCTGGTAGATCATATGGTTACTTTGTATTAACTTCATGATGCCATTTCATGTGGGAGATGGTGTACATTCATGCATGATCTATGATGAGATCAATTAGTCTAGGTACCAGCCCAAATTGAGTTTGTATATAGTTCTGATAGGAGTTTTAAGTTTTATACTGTTTGGGACTTGAAATAAAACTCCTTTTTCACTTTTCATGATGGGAAATCACATCTAAGCTCTTCTTGCTTTTCTGCAGTCCAAATGTGTTGATGCTGGGGTTTTTGTGGCTACGAGTACGTAGCATGCATGAATGTGGAATGGTGCCCAGGGAACTGAAGCGTATGAAGCACTAGGAATAATGAAATGGAACACTCTCAGTATATTCATCATAATATGAAACCAGTATTTAAAAACATAGCATCAAAGAATACTTTCCCTGTGTCATGAAGTGATGAAGAGTCCTGAGACCTTAGCATGAGGCTGGTACCATAGTAACTCATGCAGAATTCTTTGGAAGGCTCTGCCTCCTGTGATGGACTTCTCTTAATTATGTGAAGGAAATGGTGTCTCCTCACTTTGGCAACAGAAGCACTGTAATAATGCAAGATATTGGTGCTGGTGCACTGTATTGGAGAAGAGCTGCTCGCTTGCCAGAAACAATACAAACCTGTACATCTGGTAAGAATATCATGAGTAAAATACAAACTGATGATACTTGAAGTGCCAATATAAATGCATTCACATGCTTTTGAGCTACAGTTCCATCAAATAATATGGGGATGTCAGCTTTTACTGATAGCTCTGGTTTGTTTCTCTTCTGTAACAGAATAAACTGTCCTATTCCAAGTACTGAACTGGTGTAGCTCTAAGCCAGTACAACTGATAGTTAGTAATTAGAGGTACAGTTCTGCATTATTCACCTACCGGTGCTAGCACAGAGGAATTTGTGATTCATAGCTGACAGGCAGTAAGAAGAGTATTCATCCTGCTAGAAACTGTTTATTATGATGCAGATGATATAGTGTAAAACACAGATTTCTGGTACTAGAAATTGGAGAGGTCATTTTGGAAAACTGTTTCTAACAAGTACTGAGTTTTGGTTAAGAGCAAGAACAGTAAAGGGAAACAACTAACCTGATTTTAGTTTCTAGGGTTTGCTGCAGGACGTGAGAAGTGCACTCATTTTTATTCTTGTTTCCATACAATGAAACTTGTAGGTTGACAAATGCTTTGGGACTGTGCATCTCTGGGACACACACTCCTCTCTTAGGGAAGAGCATCCCCTGGCTTAGGGGCAATGGTTTATCCCAACACTGTTGCTGGGCAGTGAGGTGTGCCTTTACTGGGGGTTGGTGATGACATTTTCACTAACTGCATGGGAAAGACGCACTCCTAGAGTTTCAGGGGAGAGCTGGAGGTGGGCCTAAGGCACTGCTAATCCTCATGCACCAGACCAGGGTGTTTCCTGCCTTGGATGCTGTGATCCCAGCATCAGAAAGCAGAGGGAACCAAACTTCAAACCTACCAGCTATGTGAATGATTTTACTGTAGTGCAATTCTGTTCCATTACCCATTTTATTTTCACTTAAAAGATTTATCAGACATGCTTGTTAATGGGATAGCAGTATTAGTGTGAAGGATTTCAGGCAGCAATTATGAAGACTATCTAAAATGCCTGAGGACAAGTGTTACAGTTCTCAGTCCTCATATGATTGAAAAAAGCAAAATACCTCATACATGTTGACCCTCTGCTGGTTTTCAGACTGACTTGGTGGTCTGGGCTGTGGGAGTCTCTTAGCTACAGACCCCATCCAAGGTGATGGAGGTGATGCTTCCCTTGCAGGCAGGTGTGATTCAGGCTGGGCTGTTCGCAGCCGCTTCCCTAGGACATCCAGACACAAGATGCCCAGGGGCTGATGGCCTCTGGGAGCAGGATGTGCACCTGAAATTGCGCCTCCTTTCACATGAGCTACAGGGCAGAGATGAATAAATGCTTTTCCCTATTATTACAGGTCTGAGGCAGCTTTGAATTGGTGGCTTCAGCTGCTGATTTGGGCTTGTGGGCTTGGGGAAGCTGGAGTGTACAAGAATGGCTGAGTTATGTTTATGTAGCTCCCTCTTTGTAAGAGGTACAGCTCTGCCCTCTCCCTCCCTGTAAGCTCATGCCTCAGGGAATTAATATAATAGCCAGAGGCTTCTGAAATGGGGGATGCTGCAGACTGGTATCTATCTACTGCTGTCGAGGTAGTGTTGTATTTCTAAATGTATGCAATAAAAACCTCACAGGGATTATTTTGGCCCATCGGTTGGTTCTGTGCTGTTGAAGCAGTTGTGATATTAGTTAGCTGCTGTGTCTCTGCAGTGGCAGATTTTACTGACTTTTCTTACATGTGTCCATGGGCTGGTGTTATGTGGTGTTACCATGTGTGCTTCAGCAGCAGGCAGGGAGGTTCATAAGCTGATTGCTCCCTAGATTCCTCCTGAGTAAAATGCTGGATCAAAGCAAAACTGGAAGGTTGCATGTACTAGAGGGAGAGAGTACACAGTCAAGTGAGCAGCCTCAGGCTGAACTAAACCTCCTCTGGGGTGAAGCCTTTGAGCCAAGGCCTGGCTTTCTGATCAGTGAGACCAGGCTGGGAAAGTAGTGGAAAGACTTCACCTGGAGCCACTGCAGTCCTGCCAGTGTGTTCAGAGGTTCACTCTGAACCACTCGCAGTGGTTCTGCTGTTGTTCTGCTGTAGCCATTGCAGTTCCACTTTTAGTGTCAGTTTTTGGGTGATGCTAATTACTGCTATTCATCCCCTGCTTGATTCCCACAGGCTTTAGGGCAGAAGATATCACAGAATCCCAGACTGGTTTGTGTTGGAAAGGGATCATAAAGCTCATCCAGTTCCAACCCCCTGCCATGGGCAGGGACACCTTCCACTAGAGCAGGTTGCTCCAAGCCCCTGTGTCCAACCTGGCCTTGAACACTGCCAGGGATGGGGCAGTCACAGCTCCTCTGGGCACCCTGTGCCAGCACCTCAGCACCCTCACAGGGAAGAGCTTCTGCCTCAGAGCTCATCTCAAACTCCTCTCTGGCAGTTCAATGTCAGTAATTAACTTGGGGCTTCCACTCATGTTTGCTTTGATTGCCTTCACCCAAATGCTCAGGGTGTGCAAGCAGAAATTCTTGTTATTTTTAGTTGTTAGAAAGTGATCCCCTTTCTATACTGAAGTTTTGGTCTTGTCTGAGAGACTCTCAGTTGCTCTAATACATTACTGGCCAAATAACACTTGTTTGTCAAACCAAATAAATTGAGCGCACTTTGGTTCGATTTTTAATTTCTTCTGACAATACTAGATGTGAACTGATTTGGATTTAAAAGGTTCCCATCACATTCTTTGTATAATCTTTCCTTAATGTTTTTGAGAGTATTGTACATTGATGCAGTCTGTCAGGTTTGGTTGTGCTGTGAAAGATGAAGCATGTTGTAAAAACCAGGTAGAGTGGATTATGTCTGTGTAGAAACTGGATATAGTGGAACAGCTGTAGCATCCTTGTTAATGTTTTTACTCGTCTCTTTATCCATTATATAGGTGGCTTTTGCAGTCTGATATTTTGCAGTCAGCTCATCTCAGTCTCCCCTCTGGCAGGTTAAAGCCATTCCCCTTGGCCTGTCCATACAGGCCCTTGTCCAAAGCCCCTCTCCAGGTTTCCTGGAGCCCCTTTAGGCACTGGAGCTGCTCTAAGGTCTCCCCTTAAGGAGCCTTCTCTTTTCCAGGCTGACCCAGCCCAGCTCTCTCAGCCTGGTTCCAGAACAGAGGGGCTCCAGTCCTTGCAGCAGCTCCGTGTCCTCCTCTGGACTTGCTTTAGCAGGTCCATGTCCCTCTTGACTTAGTAAGCATACCTCTGAAGAGGGAAGTGGTGAAAAAACCATTGCAACAGGGAAGCTTTGCTTTGGACTTCACAGACCTACTTCACAGACCTGTTTCCAAAGATTGCCTGTTATTTCATTACTATCAGCATTTTATCTGTTCCTAAACCTGATGTGCCTTATGTGTGACTTGCCAGATGTAACCTGCTGAAAGAAACTTTTTGTTCTGCAGAAGCTTGTTGGAGATCCTGTCCAGTAGGCTCCAGAATCAAATGGAAATACTTTATTCCCAGTGGCTGCTAGACTTCCTCATAGTATTTGGAAAAGAAGAAAGACTATTAGGATGTTGCTGTTCTCAAATAATCCATGAAAATGGCGGTTTTTCTACTGTGCAAGACCATTTCTTATCTCTATATTAAATCAAATTGCAATGCCAGAATCTTACTTCTGTAATTGATTTATTCTTTCTATTACTACTACTACGGGCAGCCCAAGAGCTTTTTTTTGCAGTGAGTGGTCATTCCTTCATAAGAAATCCTGCTGACAGGGTAGTAATTAGTGTCAAAATCATTTTTTCCCATCCTGAAACTCACCTTGTTAAAATGTTACCAACTGGACAGATCTTTACTAAATATTTTATCACTTCTCTGGGGAGTCTGCAGCCCAGCAGCATTTTTCTGACCCTGTCTAAAACACAAAGTCTTGCAAACTAACCCGTGTTTTGGACAGGAAAATCTCCATCCCATCTGTGTGACTGGCCATATTGGTTTGCATATTGCTGGCACTGTGCTAATGCTGATCTGGACCTACTTAGAAGAGCAAGGGCAGGCAGCAGGCATGCTTGCGTCTGTGTGCAGTGAGCTTCAGATACCTGCTGCAACCCTGTGTGCAGCAAAAAAGGCCAGTCTTTCCAGCCTCCTGGAATAAGAGTGTTTGTTTACTTAATGGAGTATTGCACATCTGTTGTCATCCAAAGGGGCATGCAACATCATTCAGACACAAAACCTCAAATCCTAGAAAGCCCTCATAGCCTTTAGGTAGGGGTGGAAGTTTCCTGGCAATATCTGTCTTGTTTGGAATTGCTACTCAGAACATAACATAGAAACCTTATAGTGAAACATAGAACCATTGAATCGTAGAATGATTTGGGTTGGAAAGGACCTTAAGATCATCTAGTTCCAACCCCCCTGCCATGAGCAGGGACACCACACACTAAACCATGTCACCCAAGGCTCTGTCCAACCTGGCCTTGAACACCGCCAGGGTTGGAGCATTCACAACTTCCTTGGGCAACCTATTCCAGTGCCTCACCACCCTCACTGTGAAGAACTTCTTCCTTAGATCTAACCTAAAGTTCCCCTGTTTAAGTTTAAAGCCATTACCCCTTGTCCTACCACTAGAGTCCCTCATGATATGAGTAGCAACGCTTCCGTTGCCATTAATGAATTCTCCCTGAAGCTTTTTCCCTTGAAGGTAATCTGTTCATCTGTATTTCAAATGCTGAAAGAATTAATGTGTTACAGAAGTAGTATCAGGTGTAGTTTGCTTTCTTGAGGCAAATTCTGTGCTCAAATCAAAGCAAGATTTAATCAAACATATTGATTCTGCTATTGCTCTGTAAGGATTTGCTTCAATCTCTTTTCCTTTTGTAAAAAATGAAATTAGAATGCTCTTTAATATGTGATTACTGTATACTCATACCTGTAGTAGGTCTACTAAAAGTAAAATTAGTTCATGTAGATTGCGAGAAGATACATTTCAGATGCAGTATGATTATTTAGCATGGAAGTGTGGCATGCTGCTATAAACCTTGGCTTTTACCCAGTTCTTCTTACCTTAATGGCAGTGGTCCCCCTTCATAGGTAAGGAGGTATGACTTGGCTTCCTACCACATGGATGTGTATGTGGCTGTGAAACTGTATTAAAGTTCTGGCCACTGGTGGAGTGTTACAGTAGGATTTCAGCTCTACTTTTGGCTGCTGTTCTAAGCAAAATTTTGCATCTTGAACATGACTCTTCAACAAAGTTTTCAACCTGGTGTTTCTACTTTCTATAGAACATGCCTGAACACTACTCATTGCCCAAATAAAGTATCTGCTAAGCTTGAAATGGTTGCAGGGGTGGTTTTGTACATCAGTCTATGTAATAGCCCCTAATGGTTATGAACAGTGTTTTATTTAGAAAATTACTTCTTCCGTGAGTCAGACACAAAGGTGGTCCTGAAGCTGCTTTTGGAAGCAGCTTGACATTGTGCTGTTCACTTCTGAGTATAGCTTGATGTGGAAACAACAAAGCAGATGACTTTGAGCCTGTTTAGTATTACTCTGAGAGGGGGGGAAATAACAGGATTGAATGCTTCCTACTGGGGTGAGCCAGAGACCTGCTAAAATCTTTTGAGTCTTGAAGAGCCATTGCCTGAGCTGTGCCTCTGAAGCTGTGTCTTCTGGGACTGAAGACCCTGCTGTCCCTTGAGTGAAGAGGAGCCTTGCTGGTGGGCAGTGGGAAGCTCTCACTCCCAATTTGAGTGGCTTTTCTGTCTCGTGCAGTTCTCAAAGATTTCATCCTGATTGTGATACTCCTGTAAATGGTTTTCAATTTGTATGAGCTGACAACCTCCCACTAAGAGTGTTTTGTTGAAAAATTGCCAACCAACTCAGCAACTGGAAGCCAAGATTCTTTGTTTGTCATTTTCCTGCTTTGTGTATTTATAGGAGAGTGGTGGCTGTCTCCTGGGTATTCAAAGCAAGAGATAATAAGTCATTTTGGCAACACAAATGGAGATGTTTTCTGCAATTCCCAGTTTTGACAGATGTGGACTGTCAGATGGAGGGTGATGGTGGTACTTCATTTGAACTGAAAAATCATTCAGGATCTGAATAACCATTTTGGTTTCTGGTGTCCTGTAGGTCTTAAGTACTGCTGGGTTTGATTTTTGTTTGGGTTTTGGTTCAGCGATGGTTATGATGGTGTCTGCTTCTCCTGGCCTCTGCTTGCAATGGGGTTACAGAAAATACTGCTAATAGCAAAGTAATTTCTGCTTCTACTGACTCTACCAATCTTAAGGATGGATTTCACCATATTTAAAAAACCTGCTGAGAATGAAGTTCCTGGGGTCAGGAAGAAGACAAACTGGTGCTTTAGTGGACTGTTGGTTAATATTTAGTTCTCCTCAAAATGAAATACTGGAAACCAGCTGGAGATGAGAGGAGGAATCTTGGAGAAAGTTGCATGACTTTTCTCGCATCACTGATGTAACTTGGATATATACATGGAATATATTCTGCTTAAAGTGCTGTAGCACAGAAGATGTTATGTGTATTGTAGCCTTTTCTTCCTTTAAGGTCTACCTTAAAAGGAATAATGCAATATATTACCAGAAATTTTTTCACCTTTCTCCTTGTTTCAGTGACAGTATCAATTCTGTTGTCTGGGTCAAAAGGAAAAAACCAATCCCGAGCCCAGCATGTGCTTACAGCATAAGCAGAAACATTAAATATTGATCCAAAATCCTGGCTTTTAAAGGGCACTTAAAGAAAATCTAATGCTTTATTTCACACTACAAGTAGTGTGTTTTCTCAGCAGTGTTCTTTCAGCCCTGGAAACCAATTACTCATTCCCTGAATAAAAATGGCCATCTCTCAACAACTCTTTGGAATTTAGTCAAGTAAATCTTATTTGCTTATAAATGAATCTTATTTACTCATAAGTAAATCTAATCTGGGAAGAGGCATATTTAGCAGTTTTGAAATCAAGCGGCTACTTTTATCTTTGGGGATCCTAAAAATGAGGAAGGGATGATGGTACCTCTTCCCTCCTTGTCAGCTGTGTTGGAGAGGGATCAGCTTGGGAACACTGTTGGTTCCAGCCTTGGTGCAGGGGCATAGCTCAGCAATGGGCACCTTTGCCTTGTTGCTTTTTCTTGCCTTAGTTAAAATACTACTTGAGTTTTGGCGAGAGGAGCAGTGAGTTGATGGAAAGGTGGTCTAGGAAGGCTGGTTGCTGCTTCCTGTGACCTCCAAATGCTTTGGGCCCTCAAAGGCATTTTCTGGCTTCAGATCTTTTTGTTATTCTAGTGAAGGAAAGGCAGAAAATTAAGACTATCCAGCTATATTCGACAAGTTGAAAGTACAAGCAACTACCTCTAATATCTTCTTCAGTTGTGTGTGTTCTGCAAGATGCAATTTGCTGAAAACTCAATGTGGAAAGGTGTCAGTTAAACACTTCACTCGTTAACTTTTTCCATGACTCCTGGGGATGCTTTGGTGAGCTCCTTTCTCTTCCTTCCCTTGTGTTCACAGCACAGGGAAGGGAAGTACAGGAGACTGATGAATTAACACTGGGTCAGCATAGAATTTGTGCAGCTGCACTCTGAGGCTTGAATTTAAGCCCTTTCCTCACCTCTCTTGTGGTTGGGCCTGGACGTGTGTGTGAGGGTCGATGTCAGACCGCTGCTGTTACCTGGGCAGGGTGCTGGGATGGAAATGTAGAGCACTTCTGAAGTCTTGAGCATGTTTATATGTTAAAATGTTTTGTATAAAATGCAGTGATACAGCTGGAAGTAGCAGTTTGTCTTCGGATCCTGTCTTCATTAACAAGAACTGACAGGGTGCTAGCTCTTAAATATTTAAGAGCTCTTCTGGGTGTGGATTTTTGTGGGATTGGTTTTCCATTCCACGTTGTTTTGCGAAATCCTTTTCAATATGCAGTAAAGTAAATCTTGTAATAACAGATAATGATGCCAGTAACACCCAAAGTCTGAGCTCTCAAAAAGGTTGAGGATGTTCTTTGTACAGGTGGATACTACTGGATACATCAAATGCTACAGTAAGTTTTTTATAGTGGTGAGATGTCCTGTTAAATGATTGTTCTACCTTAAGTGAAGGGCAGTGATAATTCTTTACCTCGGGTAAAAGGACAAAGGTAACGCTTTCAGGAGAGTGTTTTCTGGCACAGAGTTAAGCTCTACAGCAAAGCTGGTAAGTCCTCAGGCCTGTGGAGTGTTCAAGGTCGAGAGACTGTGCAGAGCAGCTACTTACCACTGCTGCTGTCTTCCCAGGCAGAAGTTGATTCACTTTGCTCTGGACAACAGAATTTTCCACTCTGCTGGTGTCTGTTCTGGTTTAAGGCAGTCTGTGATGTTAGCTGTCAGGAACATCAGCTGTTCCCTCCTGTAGGTGTACCTGGCCACCTTTGTCACCTACACTGCTGAATTCCAGCTCTCCTCCTGCTGCCCAAGTATCTCGTGAGCCAAGGTGCTAGGTTCACTTTTCTTTCTTTCCTCTCAGCTTGTGCATTTAAAATCATCTGGACTTCTTTGAGCTTGAAGAAAATAATGAGAGAGCATGTCATGAAGGGGGCAGGGAGGAAAAAAATGTAAATTCTTGGTACCTATTTCTCCAATCCAAGAATCCAAGAATTTGATTTTAGTACTGTTTGCTTTCTGGTGTTAGACTTAGGAAACTTTTACTAGGCATAACTGTTTCTGCTGCCTTTAGCATAATATACTTGATCATTGGAGATGGAAGTCACCCTAATAAGAACCTGGTTCTACCTTTTTCTTATCTTTTTCTCAAATTAAGGAAGTTTCTTCATTTCCTAAAGAAATACCCTTGCCTTTGATTTTGAGGAGGCAACTTTGGCGCTAGCTTATTGTCACTTAAGTGCTAGAGTTCGCAAGTTCATATTGATCACCTTTTTATTTGGATCCCTTGTAGGATTATGACATGGAAAGGATGTTTTCAGGCTTTGTTTTGCCCTGGAATCTCCTGCTTTGCTTTGTATGTTTGATTCCTCATTTGTAGCACTGAGGCTGGATTGTTTTGGGGTGAGAAAAACACAGCTGTATGCTTTCTTCTGGGTTTTGTGCTTGTTCTTATGACATTGACAGTATTCTGTTTCTGTTCCTCTTCAGAGGAGGAAACCTTCTCAGTATAGGTGACACTATGTGCAATTTACTTAGCTAAAAACCACTGGGTGCAGGGGGAAGAGGTTTTGCTCCAGTTTTGATTAGGAAAATTATCTTATCTTGAGAATAATATGCCCTTTAAGAGCTGCTGTAACTTCATGCATCTTATCCCTCTTTTTTGCACATTTATGGAATAAGACACATATGGGGTTGAAAATATTTTAAATTACCTTTATTTGCAAAGCATGGCCCTTTGAGTAGTGCCTAATGAGGCTGGGGATGGGATTCTGGAATGTATTTGCCTATGACCTTTTCAGATAGAGTGAAAAAAACCTTAAAAATGAAAGGAGAAGGTACAAACGTATCTACTTCTGGAATCACATTGGAGGCTGGAGCTTTCCACTTGCACCAATGGAACACAAGTCTCTGTTATTGCATGTTTACAGCAGGTCTTTCCTGAGGATGTGGAGGGTGTCAGCATGTATTTTAATATTGCAGTTATTTACTTCAACTGTTAACTGGTTTTTAACTTCTGATAGATTTATTCTGATCCAGAGCAGACTGATTCCTTATTTAAAAGTCTTTAATAGGGGAAGTACAACGAGAAAAACTAACTGAAAAGCAAAGGGAGAAGATGCCATGGAGCCTAGTATTTTTAGACTATGTGGCTTATAAATGCTGGAAGTAGTTATGTCTTTGTGTATTACTTTACAGGTCTGAAGGAGACAGTTCAAGAAGCCTCAGGTATGTGTACATTGTATTCTTCCTGTCTTGATGTCTTTGTTCAAAGAAAATACTGTATTTAAAAAGCATAATTTTATTTAAAAGCATTAAATGGAAACAGATTTTTGAAGTGTGTTTTTATTGATTCTGCTTAGCATGCCATTTGTATTTTCATTAAAAGAATCTTCTGCCTTGGATAAGTGCAGTAATAGATAACATTTCCTGAATGCTTCTATCCCCAGTATGGGTTAATACTCAGTATATTGGTTTTTCTAATTGCAAAAGATGTATTATGGCTAGTTTTCAGTCAAAATGCTTACTCAGTAGTCATTTGTATTGGCAAAGCTGGGAGCCAGCTGCATGCCAGTTTTTGGGGCAGTATCTGTGTTGGGAAGAAGTCCATGTGCTTGTTCAGGATTTCTTAGTCTCCTCTTCTTCACTTGACAGCAAGAACCTTCATTGACTCGGTATTACAGTGCTTGTGACATCCTTGGAAGATACAGATAACTTAGAGAATTTAATGTCATTATCAGATAATTTAATTTATCATTTAGTATTTTATACTTGTTACCTCAAAGGTATCTTTTTAAACCTACCTCTGGGAAAAAGTGGCTGTGTGAGTCAAACCAGTGCTCTACACAGGACTGAAATGTTACAATTGCATACTTGAATCTGGATGTGTTCCATATTCATTAGACCCTTAGGATTAAGCAGATGCTTTGATTCTTAAGGAGTGTGACTGTTAATCAATGATAGCAAGGTCCAAAACGCTGGCTGTGGGTTCACTATAATACCCTGCAGCTTGTTCTGGGGATTGTTAGAACTCTGCATCTATAGACATTGCATTTTAGTGCTTTAAAAACAAGAAACAAACAATGCACCACCAATGAAGCCAGAACCTTCACTTGCAGAGTTGAAATTGGGGTTCATACCCACAGGTATGCAGACTGTTCACAAAGCAGGTGAATTGCAGAGTAACTAATCTGATAGCAGAAAAATATGTCTGTAGGAAGTAATCCAAGATCCTCTGAAATGCTTTTTCTTACAAGAGAAATGAAAGTTAGTGTGGTATTGACCTGTGTTTGAGGGGAGGTTGGGAGCATGTTTTAATAACAACTGAACTGGACAACATCACAAGCTGCTGTCATGCTGATTGTGATGCCTGTGCTTTATTCCTTGGGTCTGAACTCCCAGCAGGGTTGCCAGTACACTGACAAGCTGAGGAAGGACTAATGCTGATGGACTATTGAAAAGCAAAAATAAGCCCACTTCATGTGAATTGAGAACTGTAATTGCGGTCACATTTCAATCTCTGATAGTCATTCTTGTTTGGACCTGCTGAATCTCCAGCAGGATTTGGTTGCCCAGATGGGGATGGTGGTGTGTGTACAACATCACTGATGCTGACGTGCTCTGGTAAGAGTCAAGTTCATCTATGAGAGACTCTGTTTTGAGATATTCAAGTAGTGTGTGGACACAGCTGGAAGCCAGTTACTTCAGATCTGGTTTGGGTTCTACCTAAAAACTAGATGTTACTAGAACTCTAGCCCTTGTTCCTAGCATACATCTTTGTGATCTAGGATTATTTCACTGCAGGGATGTGTGTGGTGTTTGACTTACAGGCTCAGGGACAGGGCGGCAGCACTTGTGGAATAACGTCAGTATGTCCTGCCAGATCAATTCCACACCTCAGAGGAAGGGTCTGCTCATGCCTGGTGAGTATAGAAACCAGTAGTGCTGCCCAGGACATGTTTTTCCTGTGTACAGTCTGCAGGGTTGAGATGGTGAAAATCAGCACCATGTGTTTTCTAGCTGCAGGCAATCAGCGTGAGTCTGGGAGCGCTGGTATCATCTTCTGTTTTGAGTTTGTTCACTGAATTAATTGTGTTATTCAGCATGAATTCCAGTTACTCCAAGACAGGTCAGACTTTTGTGATAGCCTCAAATTAGGCTAAGAAGTGACTGCAGTAGCAGGCAACTCGAGCAGAAGGCAGAGCTGTACTTCTGAAATGTTCTTTCAGCCCAATTCTTCCATCCTCCCTCTTAAACTGTGTTTCCTCAGAGCAGAGGTGAAATGTCACTGAGGGTGTGCTTTTGTGTTTCTGCCTGCTTAAAATCCTGGTCAGCTTTTGTCTTGTCTTGGGCAAAAGCTCACTTAGCTCTGTGTCTGTGTCTAGGCATCTTCTTCACATCGTGGTTAATTTGCTTCATCCTGTTTTCCTTTATTTCTGGCAAATGAAACATAATCATCTCAGCTGAAATGATAAGGTCAGTCCAGGGGGTAGTGCTTAAACTCCAAGGAGAAGAAATCACCAAACCTGCTCACAGAAATATCAACAAAATACCAGCTAATCACTATGCTGACTGTTATGCTAGTGTCTTCTGCCAAATAGTTGAGTTAATGAAATAAAGTGTACAAGGAGCTGCAAGCAGGTGAGAAGCCAGGAGCAAAATGTACTGCCTCAGCATTAAATGGACAGATACTACATTGAGTGAAATTAGTTAAGGGCTCAGGTATTAGGCTAATAAGCAAACACATTGGTTAGGATTGTAGTGACTCTCACTGGTATTAACACTTAATATAAAAGGATCACTCTCAATTCCAAGATGCAACCCTTCATGTTTTTCAACTTTCTGCAAGAAGACTGTTTTGAGATCAAATGGATGACAATTGGTATGTTATTAGAAACCTGCATCCTGAGAGTTTACTGGCTTGTTATGTATAAGTAAGATCTTTCTCTCACCTCCAGTGCTACGTGGGTACCAGATGAACCAGTGCAGTAACTTGTGTCTTTGTGTTTCTAGAAGATGCAGAGAGAAACAGCTTGGTCTGGTGATTTCAGAGCTGATATCCTGCACTGACATGGGCACTGACTTATACAGTAGAATCCCAGACTGGTTTGGGTTAGAAGGGACCATAAAGCTCATCCAGCTCCAACCCCCTGCCACAGGCAGGGGCCACTTCCACTAGAGCAGGGTGCTCCAAGAGCAGGTTGCTCCAAGCCCCTGTGTCCAACCTGGCCTTGAACACTGCCAGGGATGGGGTAGATCTGCTCTGAAGTGAAATGATCCTTCTCTTTTCCCTCCTTATGTCCTGTTGCACCTGCACTACTCTCATCCTCATTAAACTTCTAAATTCTTCCAGGAGGATCTTTTTAGAAGTTTCCTCTGAGCAGTAAATAGAAGAATTAAGATTCAAAAGGGCAGGCAAATACATGCATCCTGTGGGGTTTTCTCTTTTTTTGTCCCTGTCTTTCCCTCCCCACCTCATGCTGTGATGTGCTGTGGGGTTTAGCAGCCCATTGGAGTCTGATGCCAGACATGCCTGTATGCCTGGGGTTGGGAATCCTTGGCTTCAGTTAAGTTTCTGAAGTTGAGTTGAGTCAGACTTGTGACCAAGAGGCTTGTATTGGAATAGCTGGCTTTCTTTGGATTGGAATGGAATATTCAATACAAGTCCTAGAATGCCCTAGAATTTTATACCACTGCTCAGCTGCCAAAGTTGCTGCTGTGGTGGATTCATTTCCAAGCTTTATAACCTGTCATAACAATGAAAATGTATCCAAAAGATGTTTGGAAGTGCTCTGAAATGCAAGTAAACAGTGAATCTAACTATGCAGAGACAAGGTTGATGCAAAAAAATCTGTATGATTCTAGAGAATGTACTCAGAATTATAAAAATTGTCTTTTTTTTTTTTCCTGTGGCCTTCTCATTGTGTCAAAAATAACAAATTGTCCTGTGGTTTGCGCAAGCCTTTAAAATTCTTTCTGTTTATAATATTGTTGTGCTGTAATAAACTTGGATTGTTTCCTTCTGGAGAATGCCATGTAATTTCCAAGCCTAGGTATTTATTAAATCTAAAATTGATAAATGGCTTTGAACGTTCTGCATTCTCAGATGTAATGAACACATACACAGTGAGCTAAGGAGCTGTCAGTGTGATGGCCATTTTCAATTAGCTCTCTTCATTATATGTTCTCAGTAGAAAAGGTAATTTGTTTTACAAGGAATTTTAATATTTAGTGTATGACCTGACAGTTACAGATAAGAATGTGTATATAGTATAATCTACCATAGGATCCCAGACTGGTTTGTGTTGGAAGGGACCATAAAGCTCATCCAGTTCCTCCCCCTGCTACGGGCAGGGACCCCTTCCACTAGAGCAGGTTGCTCCAAGCCCCTGTGTCCAACCTGGCCTTGAACACTGCCAGGGATGGGGCAGCCACAGCTTCTCTGGGCACCCTGTGCCAGCGCCTCAGCACCCTCACAGGGAAGAACTTCTGCCCAAGAGCTCATCTCAATCTCCCCTCTGGCAGGTTAAAGCCATTTCCCCAGTTGTCTCAAGGTTTTAGTTCAAGGTTCAAGTAACTAGAAGATGTTCTTACCTCTACTATGGACCTTGTGTGTTTAATGAACATAAGGCAGCAGTACATAGGATTCAAGCAGTGTGTAAGTTGCAGCGGGACTCAGAAGATCATTAAGCATCTCTCACTAGCAAATCTCTCAAACCTGTCCAGAAACAATAGCTTTGTTCTGGCTTCCCTTCTGTTTTTATTCTTAGAAAAGATTAATAGAAGGATGAATGGCTTAAAGACCCAAGATTTAATTAACCATTTCCCTAGGTATTCCTTTAATGCTTTTCTGTCAGTGAAATAGGAGAGATTAATTACATTAGAGTTGATTGTATCTACTCAACACCTTGGCTCCATGATATGCCTGGTGTAATACTTGTGCTGCAGCTGGGGCTTTGGTCAGTTGGCAGCAGCACAGAGCACCTCTTGGATTTTGTCCAGCAGCCATCCGGTGCAAATACCCCTTCGGTCAGCCCACTGGAATTCACCTGTCCTCTCTAGGCTTCTGTTTCTTGCTCCTTGTGTGCTTTAAAAAGGAGAAATTAACTACCACATGGGATAAGCAATAAGTAACAATACTCATAAAACCAGTGTTTTCTCATTGCTCCCACACTGAAGGGTGCCAGGGCTATTGTCAAAACCCCATGGTGTTCTGTGAATACCCACATAACTTAAGGAATATACAATGAAAGAGGCAGGAGTCTGAAGGTTAGTTAAAAGAGGAAGAAAAACGAGGGCAGTTGAAGTACTAGCTATGGAGAAAACAGCAGCTAAATAATTTAGCTGAACCAGAAGAAAAGTCTCAGTCTGTAATTCTTCTCAGTGTATAAATAGATGGAGGACACAGAAAGCTTTGTGTCTGTTGAGGATCGTGCAGAAAAGCTGATTTCTTGTAAAGGTATATCTTAGATTAAGTGGAGAAGTAACTGTCTCATTTACTTTAGAGCAGGAGAGAATTGTAGATTATCAGCCTTATTTTCTCTCTCTGTGGAGGGTAGGGGGAATGGCTGTTAAACAGACCTTGGCACACCTCAGGAGTTGAGCCAGAGAGAGCTGGTAGGCAGCAAAATTTTGGGGATTGATCTGGTTTGCCCAGTAAAATCTACTTTCATTGTGTGAATCAGCCTTCTCTTTGATAACCTGCAAAGTACAGGGGTTGGGGATTAAAGACAGATAGACTTGTAAAACTAGATTTCAAGTTCCAGTGTATTTCTTTGCAATCTAAACGACTTGATGGGGGCCTTTTCTGGTTGGTTTTAATCACTCCATAAAGATTTTTCTACAGTGCTATAAAACCAGTCCTTAAAATGTGTGAATTCACCATCTGTTGCTAATTTCATAGAATCACAGAGTGGTTTGTGTTGAAGGGACCTTAAAGTTCATCCAGTTCCAACCCACTGCCACAGGCAGGGACACCTTCTTAAGCTTAAGCTGCATCCCTGTGTTTAACTGTGCACTTTAACAACACTTTGGGAACTTGATGATATTTAAAACAACAGAATGTTAAATTCTAGCTTTATATAAATCACAGAAGTATTGAAGGCTAGAGATGCAAGCAGTTGTGTTTGAGCTTTCTTAAAAGGACAGTAATATTTTCTGGGTGAGTCTTCTTTAGTAACACACATCTCTTATCAACATCTTAGAATTTGATTAAACTGCTATTAATAAAGAGCTGTAATTGGTTTTTCTAGATATTCTTGGAGCTAATACTAACAAATTAGCCCTATACTGTGTTTCTGAAATCTAGTGCCAGCATTCCTGTTTGCATGCAACTAGAATGTCTGTTCTGCCCTTCTGACTGCTGGAGGAATACATTCTTATCTGTAAGCATTAATACCAGACTGGATTTATTTTTTGACCAGACTTTGTGATAGGGTTATACCTTGGAAATTGTTCTATGAAAAGATATTGGAAGGAACTAGATGTGTTGGAACTAGACAAGGACGTTGGAACCAGATGATCTTAAGGTCCTTTCAAACCCAAACCATTCTATGATTAGTATGGGTTACTAAATCAATAATTGGTAGAATCCAAAGTGTTCAGCATGTTTCTCATAAGTTGTTTCTGCTAAGCTCTAATGTTGCTTAGAATTTGTCTTGAAAGGCTCCTCAGGCTCATTAGTTTTTTAATTTTTGTCTACTTATAAATGTGGCAGTTAATAAAAGACCTTTCTCTGGTGACAGCAGCATCAGTGTTTTCTGGGACCATGACCTGTTTGACCACTCAGAACTTACTTTGTGACTGGGAGAGGAGCTGGGAGGAAAAAACAAAAGATAGGAAAAAAAAGGAAAAAGAAAAGAGGCTGATAAAAGCAGCATAGTTCAGTGTCAAAGACTGTGGTGGATGTTTGGTTGATAATAAAAGCAGGTAAACTGTGAGTTTTGCAGGCTAAACACCATTCACCACTTTGCTATTGGTGACAGTTCTATTGAAGTGCATTGATAGTAAAATTTGGTGGAGTGCTATGTGACGTGTGGGATGCGAATGCCTTTACAATACGAAGTGAATCTAATTGCATTAATGGTGGAAGGGTTCACAATAAAACAGGAATTTTTGCTCTCTTTCATCAGTAAGGCTGGTCTCCATAAGACATAGTAAGAAGGCAACTTGTGTGTCGAACAGAATAGTTTGGGTAGGAAGGGACCTTCAAAGGTCATCTAGTCCAAGCCCTGCAACGAGCAGGGTCGTCTTCATCTAGATCAGATTGCCCAGAGCCACAACCAGCTTGGCCTCGAGTGTCTCCAGGAAGGATGCATCCACCACCTCATAGATGCTGTAGCTTCAGCAGCACGTGCTGGTAGTTGATGGCAGCCTTTCCCCATCAACCCTCTGAGGAAAGTCAGGAGCATCTTAGACAGGGGAAGTGGACAAGTGGAGGTTTGGACGGTATTTGCAAGGCACTTGCCAAGTTGGGAGACAAGAAGGTGATACTGCTTCATGCAGCCAGGTTAGCATTCATTTTGCATTGCTGTTTTAGTGCACTAACGCATCTGAAACCATCCTATGGCTTGCACCTTCTACCCTGTTCTTCCTGCATGTCATCAGAGATCCTGACTGGTTACAGAGAGCAGAACATTAGCTACAGGGAGTCATTATTTGAGCTCTGTAATATAGTTTTCATAAATGTTTCACTTGCTGTTCTTAAGTGGCATGAACTCACAGTAGCAAAGCTTTTTCCTCAAGTGTAATTGCATTCAGCCTAACAAAATAACTTGGCAGTGGCAGTAGTGGCATTTTAGGCACTTGATTTTTGGCAAAGGGATTATGGAAACTGATTGTAAACTGGAACTGGACCTTCAAGATTTCCTGGTGACATGGAGTGCCTTAATTTATTTTTTTTATGTACCCAATTTGAGGTGTTTTAAAACCTTCTGATTTTCCAGAAAGTTTGGGTGTATAACTTACAAAGTGGTCTAAGTGTTGCTAATTGCATCTCTGACTTGCCAGATAGATTACTCTCTGTGAACTAAGCTAACTGATTTTCGCCCTTAATACTGTTTCCTTAGACTCGCTTGGCAAGGAGATACAATGGCACTGCACTGGTAGGGGAATTAAAGGGAAATGGGCTGATTTTTATTTCTTTTGCAATAGTTGTATAAACACAGGGAGGCTTCTATTTGCAATGTAATGAGCTTTCTGCTTGAGGTAATACATTATACTAATATTGTGACTTCTGAATTACTGAGATTCTGATTTTTCTACAGAAAAGTAGTATCAAGTCTGGCTAAAATCAGATGTCATCCAGGTGGACAAACCAGCACATGCAAGCATTTTGTCTAAAATGATTTCCACTGCAAACAGACAGCTGTAATTTCTGGGAGTTGTGAAGTGCTGATTGTGCTCAATAGAGGTTTCGTGACTGGCTGGCAGTTGTAGAATTTGCAATCTTGAAAAGACAAAGCTTTGCAAGTGCTTTCACATTAATTCAGTGCAATTATTTTTTAGACAAAATTCTTGCAAGGAGTAGTTGTTGCTCAGGAGGAGTTCCCTTGGTTGCTGTGTAAGATAAGGTGCGCTTAAAAAGCAGCACGTGTGCACAGCTTCATTCAGCATGCTGAGTGCTTGCAGGGCCACGGAAGTTCTCTTTTGTACAGATAAAGTAGTTTAAATTCCCTTCTTGATTCTGCCATTCCATCTGAGCTGCTTTGCTTCTCGTTACATGGAAAACTGGCTAAATATAGACGATAGAACGAGTATCCAGAAGGAAAAAATGTAGAATATCTTATATGTTGTGTGATTCCTACTGTTCTTCAAGGTCTTTGGTTAAGGCTGGTTCTGGAGCATCTGCTGAACAGCTTGTAATTCCCTGGTTGAATTCTTGTTTCTATGCCCTCGCTGTAGTTGAGTAAGCAGGAGTAGTGTGTGTTGTGAGTAGAATTTAGCACATCTATTAGCTGTTTGTTGGGAGAATAAGAATTCCCCCTAAATGATCCAGTGTTCTAGTAACATGCAGACATCCTGATATGCAGCTTACATACATGAAGTTGCTTTCTGGCTTCCTGATTGCTGCATTCCAGAAGAACGTGGAATGTGTGTTCCCTTGCATCACAAAGCCCTCCCTCGTCTGCGTTACAGGCTGGGGTGGGCACTTCTTCACTTGCACATAAGCTGGCAATGGAGCTGGTGAAGGACCTGGAGCATAAGTATGGTGAGAAACAGCTGAGGGAACAGGGAGGGTTTAGTCTGGAGAAGAGAAGGCTCAGGGGGCACCTTATCGCTCTCTACAACTGTCTGACAGGAGGATGGAGCCAGGAGGGGGCTGGTCTCTGCTCCCAAGGAACAAGGGATGGGACAAGAGGAAATGGCCTCAAGCTGCACCAGGGCAGGTTTAGGTGGAGATGAGGAACAATTCCTTCCCCAGAGGGTGCTCAGGCATTGAAACAGGCTGCCCAGGGCAGTGCTGGAGTCACCGTCTCTGCAAGTGTTCACACCCCGTGTAGCCGAGGCCTCAGTGCCATTGGTTAGTGGTGGCCTTGGCAGTGCTGGGAATGGTTGGACTTGATCCAACCTGATTGCTTCTGTGATTCTACATAGAACCATCTGAGGGGTTTCATTTTTAGAGAACAGAGTTGTGGCACAGTGAGTCCAGCAGAACCACTGCTCCTATAGCGGTTGCAGAAGTTCCAGAGAAGGAGAGGGTATGAAGCTAGTTATTCTCCTTTTTAGTTTTATTCTCTTAAATGGATGATGTGATTATATTCAATAGCCCTGTGAGGACAGGAATGAAATCTAACTTTAGGAACAGAATTAACTGGCATACTTTTCTCTCCAGAACACTGAAAATAGTCTCCACTAACTATTGGAAATCCATGTGTATGTGCAAATTGCTGGGATCATGAGTAGGACACAGTGAGTTCTGTTAATGATTTGCCTCTCTGTGTTTCTGGGGGAAAAAAGTATCTGCTTCCTTGCACATAATCAGTTTCCTTCAAAAGAATTCACAGGAGACATCTATAGACAGAACTTTAAGTCACAAGTGCCTTCGGTTCAGATGCAATGCAGCAATTTTTTTCTTGTAGTCTGTGCACTGACAACATACAGCCAAATAAGAGAACTTCCTTAACTCTCCTTTCTGATCTCCTTGCTTTACCAAGTAGGCATAATTAGACTGATTCTATCCAACACGAAAATAGGCAGCAAAATACAGATGGGTAAAATCTACTGATAACTTTAAAGGCCCTTTTTTCCCTTTTGCTTTTTTAATCTCTATTCTACATAGTTTTATGCCTCGGTGTTATTCAAGAATGATCCTTGGATTAGGAATTAACCATGAGTTAGATATCTAGTTTCTCATCTGAACTCTTTTAATGAGACTTTTGGAAGTATTCCAGTATGTGCAATTGTAAGTAAATGGAAAATGAAGTAAGCAAACTATGTATTGGAGAAACTGAGAACAGAATAATATGCTAAAAAAACATAGAGACAAAAGGAATGTTTTAGGTTATCACAGTACAGAAGAAAAATGAATATCCTAAAATCAGCATTATAAATAATTTGAATCCAGACTATAGCACATTTGTGAAGCAAGTGCCTCCTAGGAACTGGAGTAAGGTGGAGTGGTTGACAGTGTGTGTTTATGGCTGAGGTGGTGATTGTTGGTTGGTTGTTTTTTTTCCTGCAGTTCTTGCTTTGCTTTCTGGAGGAAGAAAAGTGCTGAATAGTTTTCTCCTTATTCAGAGAGTTCTCAGAGGCTCCTAACCTGTGGCAGTGCACTTCTCTTTAGAGACATGAAAATATACCACTGACAGAGTTCCCTGGCAAAAATCTGCTGTGGATGTTGGTGCACTAATACTGCTCATGAAACTTAATAGGACATAAACCTCTATGAAGTTGTTGCAGTCTAAGTTGAAGTAGCTGTGAAGAGGAGATGTCTTAAACTAACGTGCTCATACGGGGTGGTGTAAGACTTTTCATAGCAAAAGAGAAGGCAAAAAAAATCATTTATGTATATAACTGATATCAACCTATTATGCCCAGCATAACTGGTGTAAGAGATCCAGGAAAACAGTTGACTTTTTCAGCTCAATTTTAAGTCTCTCTTTATCTCTCCTGGAGTATATTCTGGTACTGTTTGACATCAAGATCACAAAGAATGACAATTTTGGTGTAGTCAGTGGGGTTCTAATCAGTGAAATGTTAATGATGGGTGGGGGATTTGTTTGGATTTTAATTTAAATGAGCTGTGAACAAAGTGGGCAGGAATTCTGTAAGCATCTTGCAATAAAGGGCAGCAAGGGCAAATGTTTATATGGTCTAACTAATAGAACAGTAGACATAAACCTTTTTCTTGATGAAGAACAAAGAAAAAACAGTTGTTTGGGGGTTTTTTGTTATTTAGGATGTACTGAACTGTTTATGAATTGATGGAGAATTCCTCTCCTATGGCAGCTGCAGACTGTGTGTGGAATGATATCCCAGCTGTAATTTCTTTCAAATAATGAGTTTCCTGTGGGAAAGAAGGCAGCAGGAAAGGACAGAGGGTGTGAGCAGTGCTATGCTGCACTGTGATTTTTAACCTATTGCACACTGGAGCGCTCCTGAAGGCAGACCAGTGAACTGATCAACAGAAACTGTGCTGAGCTCGGTGGAGTGTCAGTGTTAATGTAGACATCCTCAGGTTCTACAGCATGGAAGTAGAGGAGCAGGAGTTCGTTGAGTTTTGTGGATGGTTTTCTTCTTTAGTCCTAACCCTTACCTTCAGGCTGTGCCGATGTCATAGAGAGGCAGGAGCCAAGAAGGAGAACAAGATTTATCACCAGGTTTGATAATTGCAGCACCAACAGTTGTATCACATGATTTCATTGATACCTTTGTTCAAACTTCTTTGGTAAGTGGAGCTGTAGATCTCATCTCTTCTCCAAAGATGTACAAAAGGCAGTAAGAAAGCCTTTTGTGCGTACTTTTTGTTATTAAAGCATAGTGAAGGCTCTGAAGGTTTCTGTGACTTCTTTAGTAAAAATCACTAACTGAAAGCTTTAACCTTTTGTACCTCCCTGCTTCATCCTGTCACTGGCTGTCTTCTGGGGAGGTGAAGAGGAGAAAGTAAAGCACTTGAACTTGCCTCCATAATGTGTGCCCTCACTTGCTGAAATCCCATATTGATTGCACAGTCCTATCTGCTGAACATATCTGCAAATACCCGTCAGCTCCTCTTGCCTAATTTCTGCCATCAATTTGGCCTCATTAACTTCTTGTTGATTAAATCAAGGACATTAGTTGGGATACCCCTATCATTTATTTATAATAGTTAACTTTATCAGGGGAATAAGATTACTCTGCTGAATTTTAATGTAAGAAACAGTATCTGTACACAGAAGTAAGGATTGGAGGCAAAATTACTGGAGCTGCTCTAAATACTACATACACTTCTCATACAACAAATAGAAAAATTCTTTTGAAGATAAATATTAACAGATCTGCTCCTGGGTTTAGTCAAGTTTTATTCCAGCCTATATTGTGTACAGTGCAGAAGTGATGCATCATATACTCAAGAACTATGTTTTAAAGTGTTCTCAGAGCACAGTTACAGAATGTTCTCTGGATAGCTCCAGTCTTTCAGTTTCTTCCTGTGGTTTTGTTTATTATACAGTCAAACTTATTTTGATCTTCCAAACTGCAAAAGTGGTAAAGACTGGAGTGTATCACTCATGTAAAATGAACCTGGAACCCTATCAATCAAATCCTTCCTTTCTAGATACTGTAAATTAATCATATGCATGAATTGAAATTACTTACCATTATTCAGTTGGGGGAAAAAGAAGGCCCTTTGTGCTCAAGCAAATACAAGAGCTCCAGCAAGAACTCATTTAAATCAGGAGCTTTCTAATAACCCCTGCAGCTCTGATGCATAAACCAAGGAAAGTTTCCTCTCTGCAACAAAGATGAGGATTTCAGCTCACACACTGTCATTTAATGTGTGCCCAGAACATACCGAGATACGCCTGCCTTGCTGAAGTGTCACAGCTCTTTATTTTTCTTCTTTTTTTCATAATCTTTTTCGGCTGCCTGGTTTGAAATGAGCTGCTTTGATAAGTGCTGTCGGACGTCACCTTCTGACCAAGACATCTCTCTGCAAAAGTGACAACAGACTTTTCAAGAGCACAGCTACAGAGGACTAAGCTCTACCAAGTATCACTGGCAGGATATCTGAGCATGGCTTTGATTGTGCACTTCAGCTGTTGTAAATGAGTGACTTTCAAGAACTGGGTTTGCTGTCACTATGAGCTCCCAGGTTATTTGTGGTCCTGCAGCACCAACATGTAATTGCAAGTTAGCTGGCGTGGCTGCTCTGCATACAGCAGCTCCTCAGGGAACGCTTTCCACAGCATCCTTCAGAATTTAGGTATCGGAATCATTTAATAGCCTTACTTACAGACCTACGAGAAACATGTAAGTGTCTGGAAAAAGGTGTCATCACTGAGTGCTGTGTACACGGTAGAGAAGAGAAATACAGTGTGTATTGCTTTGGGATGCTAAAGAGAAATCAGTCAAACAGCCCTTGCTTAAAAATGAGAGCGTAAATAGCTCTATCTTTAATTGCCAAACAATCTATACCTGCTTTTTGAGATTAATCTTTCTTAAAAACTCGAAGCAAAAGTCTGTTTTTCTAAATCTGGATTCTGAAGGAAGAGTTGACCTCTGTTCTGGTAGGTTTTCTGGATCCTCTTGGGAAGAAGTAGTGTTGCTCTCCTCGAAGGCTTGGTGTAGTGGGCAGTTCACTGGAAGAACTTACTCAGACCAAAAGCAGAGCTACTGTATGAACCAGCACTCGGTAGCTACTTGGCCTTTTGTTGTAGCATCTTTTTTAGATGAAAAAAAGAAATCTGAGGAAGCTGAACAAACAGACCAAGGATGCTCGTCATCAGTGGATGGACTTTGTAAATATGACTGAGTGTCCATGAACTGATTGCCAGCTTTGTTCATTATTCTTGCATTCTATTTGGAAAACCAAGGAAAGGTCTTGCCCAAGTGTTTTGGCTGAATCCGAAGAGCACTCTCAAATGTCAGGGCTGAGTGGCTGAACACTTAATTAATTTCTGGCTTCACCACTTGCTCAAATTGCTTCATAGCGTTCCATGGAGCCATAGTTTCAGAGTCCAGAATTTCTGCTGGATTGTATTGTAAAAGAAAATCAGTTAAGGGAGACCAGAGGTAGTACCCTGCTCCCTGATTTGCCACTGCCGTGCTGCTGCAACCTCTGGTGTCTGCCACTGAGCCCAAGTTCTGAGTAGAAGATGTTGTCAGAGTCTGACTGATTGTCTGAAGTAGCTCTGTCCCTGGATGTTCTTGCTGTTTGTGTGCCCTACAGTGATGACAGAATGTTCTACAGGAGGGAGCTGCTCTTTGCTCAGTCTGTTAGTTAACCAGCTGGTTCTGTCTCAGATGTAGCTCCAGCCCTTACGTGGTCAGAATGCCTTCTGTCTCTCCTGCCCTTGCTGTATAAGACCCTTATTCTGTAGCAATCCATTCTCTGTTTATAAATACTGAGCATGTGGGAAATAAATAATTCTTCCAGGTCTTTGCTTTTGCAGCTCGGTCACTTCTCAGTGCTTCGGGGTAGCAAATGTACCTGCTTTCTAGTGATAAAATCCTTGTGATGCTTGAACATTGTTAATGTAATGCATGTGCAGTTCCAATCTGTTTCTCTAACTGCAGTCTTGTTGAGAAGAAATGATGGGCACATTTTTGGAAGTCTGGGTTTCCATAAGAAGAAAGCACTGCAATTTGCATAGCATAAACCAGAAAAGCTGCATGTTCTCAGGATCTGTGCTCTGTCTCTGTAGTACTGCTTCATTATTCTAAGGGGTTTGCATAACCATGGCATTTGTCCTCGTTCTCTTCTAGGGTAAGCTTGATAATAACTACAAATTTTCCTAAAAAAAATCCTAAAGTAAATCACAATGAGTTAAAATATATGGTTTCTACTCAGTGAAAACCAAATCCTCCTTTGGTTTGGTGGAACAACATTCCAGTAATGTCGTTGTTCTGAGACAACATAAAACGTGATATTGGTTGGAGTGGTGAGCATTCAGGATTTAAACTGAATTAAGAAAAACCAAAATTGTGTGTGTGTATGTGCAGAGAAGCTGCCCCATCCCTGGCAGTGTTCAAGGCCAGGTTGGGCTCGGGCTTGGAGCAACCTGCTCTAGAGGAAGGTGTCCCTGCCCGTGGCAGGCGGTTGGAACTGGGTGAGTTTTAAGGTCCCTTCCAGCCCAAACCATTCTAGGATTCTATGATATATGATTGCAATTTCAAAGTAGCCTGTGCAAAGCAGTCCTATAATAGTATTCAATATATGTAATGATTTAAATATTTAAGGGACTCCGAGTAGCCTTTGAGAGTGCTTAAGGCATTTAACACATATCACTGAAAAGGATACTCTTAGTATCCTGTGTGAGTTCTGTAGTAGATTCTAACATACGTATGTGTTTACGTTGGTGGGATTGTGTGGGCAAAGAGAATGGGGGCTTACCGTATTTTCCTTTTTTATTTGAATTAGTTTTGTAGTAAAAGCAGAGTGAACATATGCTAAGCAAGGAAAGCTGAAGAAGCCAGAGGTGAAGTTCAAGGATAGTTCTTCACTTCAACCCACTGTATCTATATTTTAGAGACATCTGATAGGTTATGGAACAGACTGACAGACTTAATATAAGATGTGCAGCAGTATCTGCCTGACCTTTCTCCTGTTGTATGTCAGTTCTTGAGTGCATATATTCTCTCTTTAAGTGCTAATGTGTCTTGAACACTGTTCTCAAGCCATGCTCAGAGAGTAGTTCTTTATCTTAGGCCTTGCTAAGAGTGACCCCACTTATGAATTACATCGACCATTGAAACCGTAACATAAAAATCCCAAACCCTGTTGTGTAACATTGGGTGATGTGAACTTCCTCATTTATAAAATTAAGTAGGGAAATGCTCCCACACCTACTCTACAAACAGGAGTAGTGTGTGGCCTTTTATTATTCTGCTAACAATGTACATCTTTCACCATCCACACTTGACCTAAGTCATTACCAGTCTGAGGCTTTTATGGAGGTTTTTAATGTGGGTCAGTAATGAGGATTCTGGTGCTGTTTCTTAGCCAAAATAGAGCAATACTAAAGGCTTAGGATTAGACAAGGGTCATAAAAGCTGATTATTTTTATTTATTTTCCCCACTTAGCTGGTGGCAGAATTGCTATCTGCTCCCTGGAAGGTTGTAGGAAGTTACTGGGCAATGGATAATGAACGACAGGAAGAGGATGGAAAGGTGCAGTGAGACTTTAATGCAAACAAATGAATTACTGGTTCTTTATTCAGAAAGGATGATGTGATTCTTAAACTTTGTCTGTTGTCAGTTCCAGTTAGAAGTGAAAAATATTAACTAATAAAGTAGAAAGAGTGCCCCATACCAAACCTGCAGGAGAGGAGTTCAGATTTCTGGCCTGACTTACACAGGTAAAAGCTAGGCGATGATTTTGTCATGCTTTCTCCTAACAGTAGTGAGAAGTAACACATGACAAGCAGGGCATTTCCTCTTACATTTAAGAGCTAAGCAAGTGGGCAGTCTGCACTGGTCTCCATGGGCTGCTTCTGAGTAAACTCGTTCTTCCTTCTATAAATTCTCCAACTGACGCTAGATCTCTGCCTTGAGCATCTTCCTGTTCTCCTGTATCATTGACATAGCAAATGAATTATTCTGATGGAGGATGCGGACAAACATCTGTCAAAGCTGCATGAATTTCATCCCCTGTAAATAATTCTCATTAGAAAACACAAGCTTGTCATTTATGTGATTTTGAAAGGGAGGGAAACTTAAGATACCAGTTTCCAAAATTACAGAATTGAGTTGTAGCTCTTACCTCTCAGTTGCTGTTCAGCCTATGGAGCTGACACATGGTGCCTTTCGGCGTTAAAGCTTAGTGTGCGCTTAACTGATTCCTAAATGAACTGGAGGTAAACATCCAGATGAAAACTGGATTTGGTTTTTTTTGCAAGCTAGTGCAGTGTGGATTTGCTCTTTGGCAGACCAAAAAATGAAAGCAGTAGTGTTTGAATGGTTAAGATTTTGTTTTTAACAGGGGGAAGACCTATGTATGTTTCCAGATTCAGAATCTTTCTTTAAAGAGTTGTTGTAGCACTTTATTCATTACTTTCTATAGTAAACAGTGGCTTTTCTCTTGGCTTTGTTCATGTTGTTGTCTTGCATGCAAACCTTTCCAAATGGGCTTATCCTGAGTCAGAGGAGAAAGAGCTGACAGTAACTTAAGCCAAACATTCATTAGCTAAATCTTTGGTTAAGAATGGCTTGTACTGCCTTAATGTGAGACAACTAGGAAAAAAAGAGGAGAATTACCTCATATATGAGGGAAGTGGGCACTTGTGCAGCTCAGGCTGTATAACCAGGCATGCACTGCAAGTCTCTGGATAAAGGTAAAAAAGGAGCAGCACTACCCAATGAGGGCTTCATAGGTTTCAAAACTGAAGATAGCAGTTAGCAGGCTTCCTTTGGTCTTGCATCTACCTGGAGCTAAGGGCACCTATCAGAGGAAGACTGTTTCTTTCCCTGGAGATATCTGCATGGTTATGTACTAGAATCATTGTACAGTTGGGGTTGGAAGGGATCTTCAAAGCTCATCTAGTCCAACACCCCTGCGATGAGCAGGCATATCTTCAAGTAGATCAGGCTGCCCAGAACCACGTCCAGCCTGGCCTTGCACATCTCAAGGGATGGAGCATCCACCACCTCCCTTGGCAACCTGATCCTTTGTGGGTGGGGTTTTGTGGGTTATGTTTCTTAATTAAAAACTAACAAACAAGTTCTAACAGCATAGTTCAGGTAATCTCTTTCAATCAAAGCCGAAATATCTTTAAGCGCTTAACTTGCTTTTGGCAGTCAGGGATGAACAGACTGAGCAAAGATTGGAGGTGATTTTTAGGGCAATCATTCTGAAGCAATAGGTGTTTGTAGTCCTTGTCCCTTGTTCCCCTCCTGTCCCACCCTCCTAGTGTAATTGCTTCAAAGCAGCAGAATTGCATATAATCTGAAAACATTTGCCCACGTTCTCTGGGTCTGGTGGGTACGACAATGCAGCGGTGGTGCAAATCTAGGACTAAGAGGTGGCAAAGTGGTGATAAGGATAGGGATACAAGCTATTCCACAGTTCAGTAGAACACGAATGGTGTCCAAAATTCCAGTGTTCTTTGCAATTTATTTCTTCTTAGTCCCCGAACCTGTAGGTGAATCCAAACAGGAAGCTATTACTAAATTACTTGAAGATTTGTTCTGCCATAGAGGACTAAGATTGTCCTGTACTAGGGCCATGAATATGTCTGATTCATCTGAGATTTGACTGATCACTTAATTTAACCAAGTGATTAAATTAATGCCATTTTAAGCAGAAAAGCTGATTGAACAAAACAAAATACTGTGAATTACAAAGAAAAGGTGAACACTGAGTTTTGTGTGTGTTTTGGGTGTATGCACTAAATGAATACAAACTTAAAACTATGTATCTACACTAGGTCTTTTACTAATATTTGGAAAAAGTTAACACAGGATATCAGCCTTCTGTTACCTTGATCTCTATATTAATGAAATATACCTATACTTAAAATAAGGAGTAAGTGGAGTATGAAATAGTATAATAGTTAGAAAAGTGTTCAGAAAAAAGCAGACTTACAGAAAATTATTAACTTGGTGCATTGATAGATTTTGGCCAAACAGATGACATCAAATAACTTGAACCTGATCGCAAGGCTTGGACTTCATTACAAGTCACCAACTTGATTAGAAGGGCCTGTAGAGACAGGACAAGGGGAATGGCTTGAACCTGCCAGAGGGGAGATTGAGATGAGCTCTGAGGCAGAAGCTCTTCCCTGTGAGGGTGCTGAGGCGCTGGCACAGGGTGCCCACAGAAGCTGTGGCTGCCCCATCCCTGGCGGTGTTCAAGGCCAGGTTGGACACAGGGGCTTGGAGCAACCTGCTCTAGTGGAAGGTGTCCCTGCCCATGGCAGAGGGTTGGAGCTGGATGAGTTTTAAGGTTCCTTCCAACCCAAACCAGTCTGGGATTCTATGGTCATGCTGAATACCACAGAATAAGTTCTGGTGAGCTCATTTTAGCTAAGCCTGCCAAGTTTAACTCGGAATTGTTTTGCTAGGATTCCTGAAAACTTTCCCTGTGCTTACAAAGCTGCTAGTACAAATGCAGCAGAAGTGTGGATTGGGAATAAATAATCCTCCTTGGTTGTTTCAACACAGTGAGGAGGCTGTTCTGGCTGCGGTGTAGCCTGGAGCAGAGCCCGTGGCTGTGTGTCCCCCTTGCAGTGCAGCATCCTGTGCATTCACTACCTGCTGCCATTCACAGCTTTGCCTCTCCAGCTTCTCCCTTCTCCATCCATCCCTCAGCAGAGATGGCTTTTGGCACCTCTCAGAAGCTGTGCCTCTGGGCAGAGACTCTTTGGAGCAGTGGTGAGGTCCTGCAGCCCACTTCTGAGAACGGAAATGTTCCTAATGCTGCATCAGGAAGGAGGTGTTGGAGGCAGGGAGGGGAAGAGAGAAACCAGGGAGGGGGAGAGAGAAACTGGGGCTCTCCTTGGGAGACCTCTGAGATGACAAAGCAGTGGCTCATCTACAGCCTCTTCTTTGAGTCTGTCCCACAGAACTTGACTAGGAGCCCACCAATAGCAAACAGTAATTAAAGGAAGTGGCCATGGCTTCAAAGGACTTCCTAAGTGCCATTTTCTATACAAAATAATGACAAACACCCTGAGATAAGAGAAGGTTTTAGTGCATGTTAATATCTTTGTAAGGAATAAATCATCTCTGTTGTAACGTTAATGAAAGCAGGTATGGTGTGAGAGATGAAATCATGGTTGCTATTCAGGAAAATATGTCCCACTATGATATTGACCAAATAGCCTCAGAGGAACTGTGGTGTGAATTTGATGTTTAATGCATCTAGCAGTCCCACTGCCCAATACAAGCAGCCTGTCTCCAAATATTTACTGAACTGCATCTGAAGTCCCATCTACAGATCCAGCCTTTCTTCTCATTACGTGACTGTCGGTCTGCAGTGTCATAAATACAGAAGAATAGCATGTAATTAAGGAGCTTTTCTATTAGCAAGGCTTGTCATTGAAATAAGGGCAAGTATTCCAATCACAGAGCAAAATTCTGCTTTTGTAGACACTTTTGTCTGTTATGCTGACACTAAGTGGGTATTTTGATGTGTCAAGTGACAAGATAAACACAGCACAGTTTGCTCTTGCTGCTTTTTATAGTTTCATAATGGATGTTCTTCACTCTTATAAAGGCACTATGCAGCAAAAATTCATTCATTGCAACGTCTTCATTTAGTTTAAACTGGCACATAAACAGCCTCAAAAATTGTCTAACTCATTGAGAGGCTTAAAAAAAGCTGGGATTTCTATTTCTTTGAAGTACGTTTGTTCTTTATATTCTTCCTTTTCCTGATTGCTTGTGGGTGTACACAGAAGTAAAATGAAGCCTCTCCCACGTGTCTGCTGGTGCAGTGCCTGGCTCAGAGGGCCGTTGTGTTCTCCTTACAACCAAAGGAACATTGGCCTGCAGAACAGAGGCAACTGCAGCAATGACCTTGGGGACCTTACAAAGACAAACCCTAGGATCATCCTATAAAGCCCTAGAAGTCCACAATCCTAGCTGGGTTAAATACACTTCATGTGTGCATGTTGTTGTCTTGCAGGACTGTAATAGGGCCTTATGAAGTGTTTCTTCCAACCCTTGCTGTGCCCTGGCCAGCAGCTTGTTGTCCCTTTGCAGTTGGAGCATGCATCCTGTGATTAGCTGCAAGATGCCATCTGGGTTTACAGGCTGAAAGTCCTGCATGTCTGGTTCTCTCTGCATTTGAAACAAGAGTCTCTGACTGTTTGTTACTAAAAAATACCTCACCTAATCTGTCGGAATTCCAGCTTGTTCTTGGGAGAGACTTTTGTTAATCAGACTTTGTTATGTTCTGCTCCTCAAGACTCAACTTCAGAAACACTTCTGGCTGCTTACTGTCAATTCTCCTTGAATGTGTGTGCCCATGGTTACCTTGGGTTATTTGTTACGGAATATAGCAGTGCTTTTGAATTACAGCAGATTGATTTATCCAGGAGTGTCGGGGTGGGGGGTGGTGGGGGGTGGCGTTCATTTGTTTTAAGGAATAAGCTGGAGTACAAGGTAAGCCCACCTTCTTCTGTGACTTGGCTTATGCTGAAGTGATAATGTTGCCTTGAGCATTTTAGAAACCCATCTCAGAGGTCTGGAAGTTGAATCTTTCCTGTCCACTGCCTGATTTACTCCTGTTTTTGAAGCTGGAGATGTTCCTGCTCTCCCTTTCCCAGGCCTTCAGTGCCACCTTGATTACTGCAGCATTTTATCTTGTGTCTCTTCAGTGTCTGACCACTAACGGGTGTTTCAAAGTGCTGTCATAACATATGTAAAAGCAACTCAGATTGACTTTCCTAATTATGTTAAAACACCTGCAGAGGTTAATGCGGTATCTTTCAGCGTGCCAGAACACTACTTGAAGAGAGGCTCATCCTATCTGTATTGCCCTGTATAGATTACACAGGCACCTTATTTTCCTGCCAGGGCAAAGGATAATTTCAGGAAGTCTTGTGATGGCGGTCGGGGCACAGGGAATGGCACTTGATTCCTTTTCTAGGGGGTATGTATGAATGAAGGGTTTTTCTCTCTGTTTAAGATTATGGGATTTCTGCAACTTCACTGAATGAAATATGATGGCTTGAAGCCTTTCTTATTTGTGGGTATATTTCTGACACTGGCTGCTTGCTTGTGTCGCAGCCTGTCACGCAGTTGCTTTATGCCAGGAGAAAAATAGAAACAAGTTCCCAATAAATAGAACTGAAAATATATTTAGAAATTTACTGCTCGCAGACCCTGATCAAATAACACCACGTTCTGTCAACACCTCCTGATGAATAATGGAATAAGGCTGGCTCTCCGGATCATGCGAAGAGGAGGCTTATCCAAACACTTGAATCTGTGCCTGTTTCTGCATACTTTATGTAATAGTTGCTAATTAATAATAACAAACTATGAAGCTGGCAGGTATGGGAGTCTGAAGATTTAGAACAAACATTAACTACTTAATGTTCAGACGTCATCAAATACAGGTTGCTGCTGCTAAGCTCTTTCCTGAAGCACAAAGCTGCGTTTCAGATGTTTGTAAATAATTTTTAACAGGGAGCTCGCCTCTTCATTTGATTCTGAGTGATGTCTGTTGTGGCAGGGCTGCTGCAGGCCTCTGCAAACAGGTCAGCTTTGCAAAACCTACATCAATCTGTAGCTTGCCATGAACTGGAGCCATGGCCTGTTTGGACCTGGAAGCAGCTCTATTTGTATTCCTTATGCTGCTTATTAAAGCACAGTTCTCTACAGATGTAGCAATGGTTTTAGTTATCAAGGACTTACTTGTGAATAATTTCTCATCTCAAAATTGAAATCATCAAGACTAACGCTGCTGGTTGATGTCCTGTTACGTAGCTGGCTTTGGGAGAGGAAAATGCATTTATTCCTGCCGTGGTTAAACGTGATGTGTCTGCAAGCTGCTGCTTGTAAAAAAAAAAAAAAAGTAGTGTTCTGCTGCTTTGAAAAATGCATCCTAAAAGTGTCAGGACAGAGCCTGTGCTGCTTTGAAATGCTGAATAAATGGTGGAAGGCACCTGTACCAAAGTTGACATGTTAAATGGATTTTAGGTACTTCACGTTTAGTCTGCATGCAGACATGCCACACACAAATTGGGCTGCAAACTATTGCCCAGTTGTCATGGAGAGATGGAAGGAGACCATTTGTATGAGTTTCTTTTCAAGCAGCTCGTACAGTTTGAAAGAGCTGACTTCAACTTAAAATATCAGACATCTAACAATCCTGGCTGTGATAAGCCATCTCCTACACGGAGGAAGCTGTCATCTGCCTGCTTGAGGGATCCTTCTGAGAGTGTGGAGGTACGAAGTTGATGTATGGTTCAATCTTTTTAGTGCACTATGGAAGAGCCTCGTAGCACTGATGTACTTGCAATGTGTTTACCTTTAAAACCACTCTATCATCATAAAAGTGAGCTAGATGTGATGTCTATGCCTGTAGTTGGATTTGTGAGGCTAAAATACATTATGCAAATGCTGAGAGATGGGGCGAAAGACTTGTTGCTTGTTAAAACAAGCACGTAGTTGATTGCATAGTGTAAGACTTCCAGGCCTGTAAGTGTCATGAGGCAAAAGGGTTTAGTCTTCCCCTTTAATACACAACTTAATAGGTGAAATACTGCATATCTTCTTTGGATGGACTTTTTAAAGCACTACTGACAACTTGCACAAATGAGATGTGGGATAGAATGATATAAAAAGTGGAATTAGGCCAAGCATCTCCTGCTGCTTCACAAGATGTGTGCTGCAGGAGTGCAGAGGTGAAGTGTTAAGGTAGGATCTGATTTCCTTAGACTCCTGAGAAATCCAAATCCAAGAATATACTGAAATTCTTGAGGGATCTTGGGGCTGACTTGCCAAACAAGTGTGGATTCACACTGAGCTTACCTGTCAGATCCGAGACGGCCCTTTTTATACAAGTCCCAACATGGCAGTTGTTTTTAAAAGCCAGTATCTGAAGTCTCTGCAAGTGAAGCAAGGCTACGTACTCCATCAAGAACAAGGAAAAGTGGCCCAAGTTTTTCTCAGCCCCTAAAAATCTGTTCTCAAAGCTGTCAGCTCCACAGGAAGTCTGGTCTGTAAAACTAGCAAATGTTCGAGGTCTGAAAGTGGCCATGCTGAGTACCTGGGCAGCGCAGTGCGGGAACAGAACATCTCCAGGAAGACAATACCCACTTTGAAGTTTTCCTGCACTAGCTTAAACCAAAGGGGAGCTCAAGTTTACTTCATTGCTGACTAGAATGTTTAAAAAGCTTTATTTGATTTCATAACATATGTTTGTAATGGCAGGATCAAGCACTGAGGTAAAAACATCAAGGAATTCATGGTTAAGATTCAGGGAACAGAGAACAGAAGACGTTAGCCCTATCTAGACTAGGAAGCTTCATGCCTTAAGTGAAAAATTCCTTATTTATCCCATATGCCACACACTGTGTTACGAGGAGCTGATGGATACAGAACTGGAAACTTTGGGATACAAGAGCTTTATGGTAATTTACACGAGATCAGAATGTATCTGTGGAAGTGGAACACGGCACTTAGTGGCTGGTGACCTCAGGGAATGTTGCCTGTGCGAGGGTCAGGCCGGAGGCAGCCCCTGACTGTGGCTCAGCACCGTGCAGAACAGTGTGCGCTTTTAGGCTACATAAAGACAGCTTTTGCCTTGCTCCCAGTTTTCTGTTTTCACTTGGTCTATTTGCAGCCCACAGAAGGGCCTTGGCTGCACATTACAGCAGGTGCCTCAAGTATGTGCAAAGAAATGGCCCTGCTTCCTCTTCCTCCTCTTCCTCCTCCTAGGAGTTAATACTGTAATTGTGGCAAAAAAGCTTCTGACTTTGTTTTTTCCCTTGCTGTTGGGTTTTTGTTTGTTTGTTTTAATTAGAATAAGCCCTGATGGCTAAGTCTGTATTTGGGGTGATCTGGGTGGCGTAAACATCTTTGGCTTTTCCCAGATTCACTGGAGAAGCTGTCAGTCCTGTGCCAAGCAGCATTCCTGAATGGAGCATCTCCCCCAGCCAAAACTCCCTGCTCAGCTCTAGAAGCTGTGCTATGTCATGCAGAGCACCTCAGTGACTCGAAACATGAAGCTATAGTCCACTGAAGTGATTTTTCTGTTGAGTCTGCAGAATGCTTGGATTTGCTTTTGTTTTCCTACTTTTGCTTTAAATTCTTATTTCATTTTATTTGAGCACAGAGTGAAGGTGGAGGAAAACCAAGTATAGCTCAGCTTACTTTGCAAAGCTCATCTTGTACAAAGAGCCAGGAATCATGTGCTTCAGTCCCTGTGGCATAATTCAATTGGCATTAAAGTTTGTAGGAGATTTTTCATTGACTTCATAGAAACTAGTTGAGGTTCTTCAATTATGCATAAGCAGTCTGCTGACTGCCTCTCTGTGAGTGATTTTTCACCTAGTGGAGATGGAAGGAATGTTTTTAAGGCTATGATTGCAGTTTGCAGCTAGGCACAAATTGCTCTTGCTTTTGTTAGACTCTGTATGCTCTCTTTGGTGTATTAAAGTTTGATATCCATAAAGTGCAGCACGGAGCAGAGATTTACACAAGACTGAGGGCCAGTCAGGCAGTCAATTACCATGGCCATGGTAGGAATGGTTTCTGACAGGATCCTAATAAAGGCATCTGTAGAAGTGGAAATTACACTTCAGCAATACAGTCTTTATTCATGTCTCTTAATGCCTGGTGGTGGTAATGGCAGTGCTACTCCTGGTGTAATACCTGGTTGTAAGTAAGGAAAATGAACTCTAGGGAGGTAGTTGATGTTGCATTACAAAAATATAGCAGTCTCATACAGCTAGCATCCGAGGCAGACACGTGCTGGAGGATGTGAGAAGGCTTTCCCTATACCCTATGATGCTGGGAGCAGAGACCTGCTGCACTGGGATGCAAGGAAAGCCAGGGCCTGTCCTCATGTGCTACTATCTCCTGCAGCAAACCTGCTCTGGTGGACATTCTCCCTTCTGCTTAGGGATGTCACCTATTTCTGAGGTTGCCAAAGGTCTTGCTACAGATCATAGAATCATAGAACAGTTTGGGTTGGGAGGGACCTTCAAATCTTATCTAGTCCAACCCCCCTGCAATGATCAGGGACATCTTCAAGTAGATCAGGCTGCCCAGAACCACATCCAGCCTGGTCTTGAATATCTCCAGGGATGGGGCATCCACCACCTCTCTGGGAAACCTGGGCCACTTTAAACCACCTCATTTTAAACAATTTCTTCCTCACATGCAGCCTAAATCTCCCTCTTTTAGTTTCAAACCACCAGCTCTCATCCTATTGCAACACTTCTATAACGTGTTTTGAGTTGCCCTGGGATTTGTCAGTTGAGGATGGTCACTGGCTGTTGTGGTAACTCCAAAGGAAGGGTGCACCAGTTGGAAGCCATGGAGTGGATGGTGACTGCTGATCAGCAGCTCCAGAATTCTCATAGCAGCGTATGTCTCTGGGAAGAAGCAGGCGGGAGTGAAGAGTTTTCTGGCCTTGTACTGAAATCTAGGAGTAGAAGTAACCATCAACATTGGTCATCTCAAATGGGGACTGTGCTAAACACAGCTAACTAGCAGGAACTAGACGCAGGTCTGAGGAGCTGAATAGCAGCGCTGCACACGCAGCTAGACACCCAGCAGTAGGAGTAGTAATAAAAGATGTATTTTTTCAAATAGGCAGGGTGATTTAAAAATTTGTCAGCTCTGTGAAGCTACTGAATCTCTGTAAAGAAACACAAGTTGATTGCAGGAACTGCTGGCTTTGTGCTCCCGCTGCTTGTAACATTGTTCCCTACTCTGCTCCAAATGATGATTATAAAGTAGAGCTCTTGAAATTGCACCGTTTTGTTCTGTTAGTCATCATTTTTCCTACTGAATGCCATTCAAATATTTGCTCTCTTCAGCTGATACTTTCGTCTGAAAAATTCAGTTGTCTAGAAAACAACCTAAGTACATATTTAAGGGAAACAGCCTGTATTTATGTGTTAACACTTGAGCTGCTGCAGCACTACTTCTTACATTTAGACATAGGAGGAAGATTGGTCTATATATTTAAAGCAGAAGAGAGAAGTTTCTCTGAAAATGAACAGAGTGATGTTGAACGGTGGCACCAGCACAGGGTTTTTTCTGTATGTCACATCTCTTCATATCCAACTGGTGGGGCAGACACTTGAAAAGCTGTTTTGAACATAGTGTTAAGGCTCCAGGCTTCTCTTATTACCACAGCACTAAGTGGTGGTGAGGTGTTTTATGGGATCTGCTATACATGGAGCATGATGTGGACCTTACCTTATGACATGATAACGAGGCTTAACCTTTTATTAGAACATCGATTTAATAGCATAACTTCGAAGCTGTTCTAAGTTCCAAGTAATTCTTTGGAGAAAGAGTTCTCCAGCAAGTCAAGTTACTTCCTGAGATGCAGCTTTAATGTTTCAGAGCTCCAGGAACAGAAAGACTTTTCAACCGAATTATTTTCCTGTATTACATCCAGCCACAGGGAAAGTGCAGAATTCAGTTTTGTCACAAGGTAAAGAACAACCCTGGAAGCTCCTGTGGTACAGCTAAGAATGTAAAAGATCTTGTTGGAATAAGTTGTTTGTAACTATGCACTAGAGTAAAAGTAAGCTGAGGTTTTATTCAGTTGAAGTGGTATTTGTATGTGGACAGGGCGAAGCCAGATTTAGGGTTCAGTAAGATAGGACTTTTGTTGGCTCTGCTGTGCAGAAGTAGGTTTTTATTTCTGGGTAGCTGAATGTTAATGTATAAAAATGATGTCCTTATAATGAGTATCACTTGTGACTGAGTGTAGAAATCATGGAGAAACCTATTTTTGCCTCCTATATTAATATAACTATTCCTAGTCTTTGAAAATGCCATTTTGTTCTTCACAGAAGAGATGCTGCAAAATTCACTATTGATCTTTTGCAATTGTGCCTTCTCAGCTGCCTAGGTAGTTCTCCAACTAAATATAGAAATTGTCTTCAAGTCTCTTAAATTGTTCTGTGCTGCTACTGTTGGGTGTTAAGCAGCTCCTACATTGCTTATTATGGTGAATAAAGTGCCTTGATATTGAGGTGCTAAGCATTATAAATCCCACTGTCATGAATCTTCCAGCTTAACAGAATAGGACCTGCAGTGCTCCACACCAGGAAGAGCG
>NW_009925147.1:42676-76828 GCF_000696875.1 Nestor notabilis
TGAAGTATTTTGAGTAGCTCTGGCACTGGGAGTGCATCATTTGTACATTACAGGGGTTTGGAGCTGTGCAGTCCTGTTGTGCTACCAGCTTGCTTTTGTCCTGTGCACTATTGCCCAAGCTTAATCTACTGAAATATGGGTTTTGAAGCTGAAAAACAGACCAGACAAAAAAATCTAGTAATCTAAACTTTGACTTTTTAGATTACACTATAGAAAACCCCTTACTATTGGGTGATTTACTTCTAGCTACCAAACTCTTGCAAGAGAGGAGATGCATTTTTCACTTGGTTGTTGGCTGATTGTAAATACACTGGAGCTAGTTCATTTCTGTACAGATTTTTCTTCAGGGTAGCTGGAGGCACATCCAGCTCTTGTACAGCACCATGTAGGCTTAGCTACCTACTTCTTACAGTGGGCAGTAGCTTTGCAGTCAACTGAAATGCTGCTTGGAGGACTCCCCCTCAGCCCCATCCCTCCCCAAGGGCAAAAGAAAAGGAAAAAAATCCTAATCCTTTAGAGTTTCTTCCTGTTGTGATGTATGGATTAAAAAAATAAATATATTTTTTTAATATATGTGTGTGTATATATAAAAATCGGGGTGTTTTCCCAATTATATTTTTTATTATGTATTCACACACACTTGAAACAGAAGAAAAGGGAAAGTTCAGGTTGTGCTCGTGGGAAATGCTCTTGGTGGTGCTGGGGAAAGCTGCATTTCTCATGTTCTCTGTCACTTCTGGCACATGCACATTGATAGATACGTCTGAGTAAGTGTATGTTGGGCTGGAATGAGATGGCTGAATTAAATAGTTCTACTGCTTCCATTGAAACCATTCCTGAGCTGCTACAATGGAGTGTGGGAGACAATGGAAACTATTTGATTACTGCCAAGGAGAAGTAACTGCTTGGCTGGAGAAGAAAGAGTTAAAGAAGAAACAAAGTACAATCAAGCAGAGCAACCCAGCTGGCTGAAGAGGAGAGAGCATAAAGATAAGAGACTGGCTACTCTGGGACTGGCTGTGAGAAAGCAAGCAGTGTTAACAAACAAACTATAAGTCGGGAACTAAACACGATAGGCTACGAATAGAATGGTATAAAGGCTAGAGCAATAGGCTAAAAATAACTGTTGTTAGAATGGTATAAAAAGTTAGAGCAGTAGGCAATAAAGTGATTCACTGCATGAAGATGCTCTGGGTCCGTGCCTTCATCCCCTCAATGGAATATGGCCAACCATTAGGTACTGTAGTGATAGAACAAGGGGTAATGGATTAAAACTTAAACAGGAGAAGTTCAGGTTAGATCTTAGGCAGAAGGTCTTCCCTGTGAGGGTGCTGAGGCGCTGGCACAGGGTGCCCAGAGAAGCTGTGGCTGCCCCATCCCTGGCAGTGTTCAAGGCCAGGTTGGACACAGGGGCTTGGAGCAACCTGCTCTAGTGAAAGGTGTCCCTGCCCATGGCAGGGGTTGGGACTGGAGGAGTTTTAAGGGCCCTTCAACCCAAACCAGTCTGGGATTCTATGCTAAAGCCAACTGAGTGAGGCTTGTTCAGGGGTTTTAGTACTGTTGGGAAGCCAGAGGATTCACCTGGATATGTTTTGTCCACATTTAAGTAGTATTAATGCCTATCACTATTCATGGTCCAAATAAAGCCTGAGCCTCGGAATTTCTCTCAGCTTGACCCCTGTGTAGAGCTGCGATTCCGAGTAAATTGTGCATTCCTACTACGTGCTGAAAGGAAAATGCACATGATGGTATGAAATCAGTGGTGAACCTTGGCTCCTTGTATCAACTGAGACTGGTTTTGTAAATGGTGATAAGGGTTTAAGCTGAAGGACAAATGAGCCTTGCTTTATGCCTAAACTGCTTATGAAAAGCTAATGCGGAAAACCTTAGTGAAGTTCTGGAACAAAATATTTGCAACTCTGGGATATAAATAAACCACTCGTGGGAAATAGAATGAATAATAGAAATAGTATTTCAAATGAGTGCTTGCTCTCTGCTCGGCTGCCTCTTTCAAGCCAAGGGGATGTGCAGAAGGGAATTCTGCTGCCTAATTGGGGGAGTGCTACTGCGTGAAATCGGGATGAAAGTCCCAATTGCTATGGGATGAACAGGGAAGTCAGCTGGTTGTGTTCTGCATAACCGGGGCAGGGCAGAAATGCCCAGCACTGCAGACTGCAGGGTCACTGGTGCTTTTAGGGCTTTCACAGCCCTTTCCATGGCACAGGATCAGGTGAGGCTGGATGTGAGCACCAGGGTGAGTGTGTCTGCAAGCTGGGTGAGTGAGGCTCGAAACCTGCTGCCTCCTCATTCGAGTTCATGCTTTCCCCTCTCCATTTTTCTGTAAGAGGAGTCTTTTGCATTTTGACTGGATTAAAGGCAAAACACATTGCCCTTTTTCACAGACTGATTTTATTTTTGTGTCTCATTAGCACTTTGCTTGTGAATAAATGATCGGCTCCTGGAAATTCATTGAAGTTTTAATTGCCTTTGCTTTACTGGCAGAGAACTATCTCAACATCTTCAAGCCTGTATTCTAGCATTTCCTGTAAAAAGGCCTTTCTCTGAGAGGCCTCTTCAGTGCTGATGCTTCCTAATAAAAGCTGTGAGCCTCTTAAATGAGCTGTCTGTCTTGCAGCTTGGTCTGGTTCAGTCATCCCCCAAAATCAGGGTGACTTGGTAGAGGAAGGGCAGCTGCTTTCTTATGAAAACCATGTCCTGGGCTGCACCCCCAGAGCGTGAGCAGCAGGTCAGGGAGGGGATTCTCCCCCTCTGCTGGCTCTGGGGAGACCCCCCCTGCAGCCCTGATCCAGCTCTGGGGAACAGCACAAGAGGGACGTGGAGCTGCTGGAGTGAGGCCAGAGGAGGCCCCGGAGCTGCTGCAAGGGCTGGAGCAGCTCTGCTCTGGAGCCAGGCTGAGAGAGCTGGGCTTCTAAAGCTTTCCTGAATTTGTGAGCAATTTCCAGTTATTCTGCCAGATTGGGCCAAAATCTATGTCTGGGATTTTTATGAATTTGTTTAATTTATAATATGCATTCACCACTCTTTCTCAGTGTTTCTATAGGTCTAAAAATTACCCTTTAACCTGTTTCCCAAGCCATAAAACAGGGTAATACCTGCTAGATATTTATCTACCTCACACCAAAATTTAATTCACTGTTGTTATAAAGTGCTTTTAAAAGAAATATTAAGTAGTAAGTATTACCTGTCTTACTGAAACACTGACAAACCTGTGCTTTCTGTAGGGTAGAATGATTTAAGACCATCTTGAGGCAAAACCTTACAGAATGTTTATCCTTCCGTACAACCTGCATATAAGATGCTCTGAAAAATCCAGAATGCTAAATTCTTTAACATACCTTTTGTAAAAATACTGAAGTGGAAATCTAAAGTGGTACTGTGTTTTGCCAATGCTAAAGTGCAAATAGGGAAAGCCAAGTAAAATTCATCACCAGATTTGATGTCAAAAATTAGCTTTTTTTCAACTATTACTGAATGCTTTTGGGTCCTTAAGAAATTAGTACTGCTCTTCCCACTGGGGCTGGCTGGCTTTCTTCATCCATGGCAGGCACTGAAATGTGTGACAAGTCTCCCGTTCATCGGTGTTCTGAATGAGCTGCTGGTGGTTTGTGTGTGAAGTGTATGGTAACGGTGGAGAGGTTTCTGTTCATTAGTTCCCAGCTTTGCCAATGGAGACAAGGTCAATAAGAGTCATTGGACTCTAAGCACGTTTCCATAGGATGCTGGATGGATTAAGCATACATAGAAGTATGAACTCAGCAAACTGAATAGGAAAAGGAACTGAGGAGCAGTGCTGTGGGCTTGGGCTGCTTCTCTGTTCAGCTGTGTTCTGTGACTGGCACTGGGGCTTGAGGTCAGCAGCAGCCCATAGCTAAAGAGAAGTGTATCCATGCCATGCTGTGACATGGGATTGTCTTGGTTTATGAGACTATGCAACAGTGGGCACTTTGAGTTTAAAAACAAACCCCAAACAATAGGTGAACAACATGGTGGGGAGTAAACCTCAGATCACTTACATGCTTTCATCTAATCAACTGCTCACGTTCTCAGGGCCAGTTTTGTGTTGACTGATGTGGTTTCTCCTGAAGCTTTTGTGTTACACTGAGTAACTGAAAGCTGGATGCTGTGAGGTTCATCATGCTATGGGCTATTCCAGGCTCTGCACTGGTCTGTAACGGGAGTATTGGGCTTGATGATCGATCCCCTTGGAGTCCATCCTCCTCATACCTGTTCTAACTGCCTTCGCACTAATGGCCACATGTTACTGTGCCATCAGAGGTCTCTCTCAGCCTGTGCTCTCTCCTATCTCTCTGGATATTTTTCAATAGGGTCACTCTGTTTCTTTGCCACAGGGTATGTCTGCAGGCATTTTTGCCTCTTTGCCAAGCACTTTTAGCTTTAAAGTTCTGAAAATGGGTCAGCTCACAGTTGTAGTAAGTTTCTGAAGCCTGTGGTATTCCAATACAGTCACAGTATTTAATTCTCAGAAATGCTGGCAAAAATACAAACATTTTCTTCAGAATTAGGTGCATGAAGACTTCTAGCAAACACGTGGTTTCTGTGTGGTAAGTAGCCTGGGGAGCTGGGATCCTCACCCTGCTGCTGGATACGCCGCTCTGGGGACCCTGCAGACCAAAATGCTGCAGCTAATTTTAGGACTAGGATGGATTTAGCACAGTAGGATAAGATATGCCTTGTCCACAGGCTCTACTGCATAAAGGAAGCCTTAGAGAAGGTTCAGCTCAGACCCAGATTGACTGCACTGAAGTTGTCTGAGAATTTCCAACCAGAGAAGAGTGAATACTTGTAAAAGTGCTTTCTTGAGGATGATACGGGTGTGCCCGCCATTGGGCACTGTGCTGTCCTGTCCTTTGACACTGTGGGTCCTCTCTATACGCGTTGTACATGGCATTATAAACACTACCTGTATCACCTGAGTTTCCCCCCATCTTAATAGGGAAGAGAGATTTCTCAGGGAATGCCTTTGTATGGCACATGGTGAGGCAGAGAATGGTATCTGTTCGGGATGCCTGAGGTACAGCCTGGGAAAAATGTGCTTGCCTTTTTCTTCTCTGAATTCTCTTGCTCTGTGAGTCTTCCTGACTCATTTTCTTTTCTAAAACCGTACTTGATCTCCAAATAACAGCAAGTTATTGATTGATTTATTTTCGGGTGAGACCTGTGCCAGGCTGACAGAAGGTACCCTCCTCCCAGCCAATGGTTAGGGGTACTGGTTATACTACATATTGCAGTTTTAGCTAAAAAAGCAGCACAGATTGAAACGCTTACCTTGATTGACTCTTTCAGAATTGTGGCCCAGCATCTTATTCTCCCCCTTTTGACCTGCAAAAGTAAGATTGGAAGGAAGGAGAATTTGAACATTGCTAGGTAAATTTTGCCTGAGCCAGACTATTTCATACAAAGCTTTTGTCCCCATTGAGGAGAATCAGATCTCTCTTGATAGAGACAAAAACATGCCCCTGATTTATTTTATTCCACCACCCATGTCTTTGTTAACCCTAGTCACCTCAACCTCTTTCATGGCAAGAAATGCTCTTAGTTCTCAGAAAATTTTTGTGAAGAATTGAATTCTCGTTGGTTTATAAGAAGCTGCAAATGGGTTCAAAGAAAATGCAGGGCCTGATGTTCCAAGAGGAGGGTTTTATCCAATAACAGCTCAAGTGGAGAGAGGCTGTTTCAGTGGTGGCTGCTTGGAGATGAAGGTTCAGCTTCCACTTCAGTGAGGCCTGCTTGGGTAACTTCCATTAAATGGAAAGCTTAGAATATCTCAGCATACAGTGATTTAAATGCATCTTAAATACAGCATTTATTAATTTACAGACATTTCATTTTTGATTATGCTTTTGAAACAACAACAACAAAAAAAAAGGCGGAATTTTCCTTAAAATACTAAAAGCAATGTTTTCCTTGTGCTGACACAGGAACACAGCGTGTATGGATTTGCCCTGTATCTGCCTTTATAAAGAAGAATGATAATCACATTTTTCCAGGTAGAATTCAGCAAGTTTTCGTATTTGAGTCTCACAAATCATCCTTTAAAGCACAAATATTGAGGGAAAGAAAATTATGGTGGCTTTCAGCTGGCTGAGAAACAGGAGCATGTAAACAGAAAACAAATGTTGAAAGTAGAAAAAAGCAACACAGATCTGAGCTTTAAAGTGGAAGAGGCAGAGTAAAAATATATGTATTGAATTTCTTTTAGGAAAAAAAAAAGAAACCCAAAACCACAATAAACCAAACTTTTTGTAGGCTGTAAAAGGCAGAAAAGCCTTTTAGGAATATTTCTGTAGCAGTCCTAGTGTTTGAGAATCAGTGCTGGAAGTTAAATATCTTTCTGAAGCTATTTCTGTTTATCTATTCAGTAAGTAGCTTTGACTTTAGAAGGTATATTCTTATTTCTTCTGTATGCTTAAATTGTGTTATGCTAATGAGGTAAGTATTAAAGTTTTATCTAAAGCTGTGTATGAATTGTAAAGGGGCAGGGTAGCCTGCTCTGAAATGTGGGCTCTGTGGAGATGTTTCTTTGCATTTAGGTAAAGGTTTCAGCAGGTTTTCTGTGGCAGTATTTAAAAGAAAAAAGGGTAAAATAAGTCAGCCTCTGAAAAAAATGTGGATGTTTTGATCTCTGTTTTTGAAAGGTTCTCATTACATCATGGTTGGCTTGTATTGAACAAATACCTTGTTCTTTAGGGCAGGATTTCTTTAAAAGCTAAATGAGATGGTTTCCTATCAGAAAATCACAATGATAGGTATGCACCTGTAAACACTTCAAGATAGTTTCAGCCAAAATTGTAGCCAGATAAACTTACAGCTGAGTGTATTCCCCTGCCAAATATCTTACTGCAAATCCTGTACTAGTTATGAGTAGCATTTTTCATGCCTTTTCACTGTCTGATGCTGGCATACTGATATTCTGGGACAAGAGATGAAATGGAGAAAGATTTGCATGTTTGTTATTATGGTTGGTAAGCTAAAAGTTGCTTAGGAATCTGCATCTCAAAAATAGAGGGCTTTGTGATGTCAGATAGTTTGGGGTTTCATTTGTAGACAGATGAGGCTGAACACAATAAGTAAGCTTGTCCCTAAATATAACACCTCTGAGTATTTGTCACCTGTTCGGAGTATCATACTGAGCTACAGAATATACACTGGGGAGAAAGGATCCTCAGTGGGATTAATCAGAACTGTACTTACAGTGTAATGACTGTAGTGTAATGACTGGAAATGTCTGTAAGTGGGACAAGTATATACACTTAGACTGTCTTAAGTGTTTTAATATAATTATACTTTTACTGCGCTCTGTAGTATTGATCAGTATCCTTTGCTTCCAAGATGCCAAATTCCATCCTTCCCTTGTACTCAAGAAATCCAACTGAACCAGAGGAATAGGTTCAGGCAGGATGCTCCTGCTATCCTGGAGAGGCAGGAACACAGAGCTCCACAGCCTTTAGACCTGTTAAGCATAGTAAATGCTCTACATTGTACCTAGGCTGTTCCCCCATTGTTAGACCCCAGTTATTTATTGTCCTGTATTTTAAGTTAGTGGAAGTCTTCTCTGCTTGACTGTAGTTTGAAGGTGCCTGAGGATCTGAAACTCAGCACAGTGTTGAAACCATATTGTGCTGGGCTGACACCAGCTCTAACAACTGCCTCAATAATAAACCTGAGTAAAAGCACTGCCTATGAAAGCAGCAGGTAACGGCTGTCACCACAGAAGGATTTAGAGAAAGACATAGTTTTAAGTACATAGATCTGTTACTTGAATTAAATAAAATTCCTATTTTTGGCAGCTCCTCGAAATACACTTAGTTTATAAAATATCTGAGGAATAGTTGGAAAACACCCTTGAGACTAATACAGACATCTTTCTATAATTACTTATGTCTGAAATACTCTCTGAAGATGCAAAAACAAGGGTATCTTTTAGGATTAACATTTTGTCTTGGTAGAAAAGCTATATAAGGGGAAAATAAAGGATTCTCAGAGAACATGGTTTTGATGCCCAATTGCCATTTCCAGTAGCTGATCCCTTGGAATAACTTCATGTTTTAATGACAGTCAGATCATGTTCTTTCTGCAAAGAAAGCAATTTCCAAACCAAACGGCATCACTGTGCTATATTGTTTGCAGTTCCAGCAGTGATACTGCTCTTAGAATTACCATCCCATAGGCTTTACCTGACCCTAAAGCACATATGTCTATCTTTCTATATGCCAAACGTACCGAGGCTGCCAACAATTGGGGTGGGTACAGAAATGGCTTTAAAATGCCAAATTCTGTTATGCTGGAACATATCCTGGTTCTGGATTACAAAGCAACATGGATTTATTGGTGGTCAAAAAGAGGTGGAACTAAAATTAGACTTAATTAACATGGATGCTGTTCAATACAGAGCGCTGGCGTCAGAGCACAGGAGAAGGTGCTAGGGCAGACGTGCTGCTGCTGGTAACTGGACACGTACCTCTTCAGACTCTGAAACGTGCTCCAAATCCAGTCATACACCAATTGCCAGGTGAAGGAAGTGACCCATCACATTCATTACAAAACCAATTTCATAGAAGTGAGGAGGGAAATAAGTGAGAAAATAACATGTAAAAAAATAAATAGCAATGAAATGAAACATAAACCCACTGTTGTGTTGGTATGTGGTAGAGCTTCCTGGAAAAATAAACCCTCTCAAGAAGCCTGAATTTATGCTTTTGCGTTCAGATCATTTCAGTCCATCTTACTTCCTAGCAGCATTTGTCTAACAAAAGCTGGTTTCCTGCCATTAGAGTCAGTTTCTGGTTAGCCTGTGCTTTAGCCCATTCAGAGATTAATGGACTCCTATTACTTCAGTTCTCCTCCTGATGTTTAGACCTGTCCTGTTGAAGACAAACCTGGTTTGGGAATCTCCTCACTATATGTTCTTTCCAGCAATGAGATGAACTTGAGGAATAGAAGGTATGGGTGTGTTGCATCTTGTATTTCTAATACAAAAAGCCATACAGAAGCACCAGAAGTGATCAGTGTGTGTATCTAGTCATCCCTCCTGTAAGGTCCTCATGAAGAACACTGCCCTGCACTGACATTGCCACAGCTAAGCGGCAGTGCTGTCAGTATGTCTCAGAAAAACCTGTACCCATGCCTAATTTTGCCAAGCATTCACTAAAATACATATATTGGTATCTGAGAAGTTATTTTGATCATGGCTTTATAGCTTGATGCTTTCAGAGGTTTCTCCTGAAGGGAGGAGAGATTGCAGCCTGCACAAATAGCAGGGATTGTAATAACCCACCATTTCATTTGTGCTGCCAAGAATCACAACACAGTGAACAGAGCTGCGTCTGGAACTGTCATGTGAAATGCTGTAGAGCAAATTTTGGTTTAAATCTTTGTGTTCTTTTGTTACCCGCCCAGGCTGACAGGTCCTGCTGTAGCCCCTTACTGTTGCTTCAGTCTTAAAAGACACATGCAAGAGTAACACTCTGAGTGAGGAAGGAGGCTGTTTAACTGTCGTGGTTCAAGCCCAGCTGGTAACTCGGAACCACGCAGCTGCTCGCTCACTCCCTTCCTCCTTCCTTCCCTCACTCCCGGAGGGATGGGAAAGAGAATCAGAGGAATGTAACTCCCTCGGGTTGAGATAACAGCACTCCAGTAACTAAGGTATAATACAAACCACTACTGCTACCAATAATAATGATAAGAGGAATAACAAGGGGAGAGGACACAACCGCTCACCACCAGCCGACCGATACCCAGCCCGACCCGAGCAGCAATCTGGGCCTTCCGGGTAACTCCCCCCAGTTTATATACTGGGCATGACGTGCTGTGGGATGGAATATGGGTCAGGTGTCCTGTCTCTGCTTCCTCCTGGCTTCCCCTCCTCCCTGGCAGAGCATGAGACTGAGAAAGTCCTTGGTCAGAGTAAACATGACTGAGCAACAACTAAAACCATCGGTGTTATCAGCATTGTTCCCAGACTGAAAGTCAAAACCACGGCCCTGCACCAGCTACTAAGAAGGAGAAAAAATGACTGCTGTAGCTGGACCCAGGACATTTACTTACTGCATCCTCAGGAAACTGAACAAATGTAAGAGCTGCTCAGATAGAGCAATGTTAGTGTGTCTGTGACTTTACAGTCTTGAAGAGCAGAAATCCAGCAAATACGGATCTGATGCTGTTCTGGGTCTGAACCACTTCACTGAGTTGTAGACATGTTTTGATGGATTGCTCTCGCTGTCGCTCATGCTTCAGGAGGCTCCCATTGGATTGAATTCTGCTCTTTGGTGGTGAATCCTCACTGCTTCCCCTTCCTAACATCTCAGTTTGAGAACTGGATGCTTTACCTTAAAGGATCATCCTTATTTTTTTTTTTGTCTCTGCACTAAGGGTTGCCCAGGCTGCCTGCCCTTGAGGCACGGGTCAGCACTGCTGTGTGATGTCCCATCCCACGGGGCTTTCCAGGAGCCCCATCAGACGTTTGCCCTGCAAAACCAAGGGATCAAAGCCTTTGTTTGAGTTTCAGTATCTAACAAAGAATTGTCATAGTGTGATCTGATTTTCACACAGTGGCAGTGTTGGGTGAAGGTGGGTCTAACAGATCAGATCTTGTTAAGAAGAAAAGGTATGTGCCATTAAGAAACCAACCCAAAGAGCTGTTGTGGGGATTTGGAGACACCCTGAATATTATCCCATAGAGGAGGTTGTGATATCTGTAGTTGTGAAGGGTAAAAAATACCTTTCTGTTTACCTGCAAAGCAGAAACCATCATCAGTCTGCTCTGGGGGGTGACACAGCTTGCTCATTATGGTATGGCTGTATGTGCTACAATGTGTATGCATACCAAAATCATGGCTGAATGATGAAGGAGCAGAGCTGGCATCTTTATAGGTCTTGGGACAGGGTACCTCAATATAGCATTGCAAACAGGCATCCCAAAGATCTGTGATACCTCTGGCGGGAATTCCACTCTGAATAGCACACACAAGCGGGACTTCTTGGACTTGCCTGGCTTCCATAAGAGGGGGGACTCATTTGCAGGGACTGTCTTTCATGGTGTTACCGAAGTTTATGTATTTTGCTACTGATATATTCCTAGAAGGCCTGGTTTAAAGTAACCTGCTAGAAAGGCACATAATGCATAACTGAGCATTTCCTTTTGGCACAAAATTACTTCCCCCTCATTCACAGAAATTTATTTTTTCCAGTGAATATTTTTATTGATCTTTTTTCTCTTCCTCCTCTTAAGGCTGCTGTAGTCAGTGGTTTTATTCTAAAGCTCTAAAGCTTAGATTACTTCTGAGTAGCTCAGTAACACAGTGTGAGTCATCATATTAGAATATATAAAGACTGGAAGCCTCTACTACTGTGTATAATATGACAAATACAAGTTTCAGAAATGAAAAACATCTGGTAAACATGTCTTTTGCTTTAGTGTTACCAATTTAATGATTGAAATATGCTTTTTTGGGGTTGTTGGGGGTTTTTTTTCATTCGCAGAATCATAGAATAGTTAGGGTTGGAAAGGACCTGAAGATCATCTAGTTCCAACCCCCCTGCCATGAGCAGGGACATCACACACTAAACTATGTCACCCAAGGCTCTGTCCAACCTGGCCTTGAACACCTCCAGGGTTGGAGCATTCACAACTTCCTTGGGCAACCTATTCCAGTGCCTCACCACCCTCACTGTGAAGAACTTCTTCCTTAGATCTAACCTAAACTTCCCCTGTTTAAGTTTAAACCCATTACCCCTTGTCCTACCACTAGAGTCCCTAATGAAGAGTCTCTCCGCACCATCCTTATAGGCCCCCTTCAGATATTGGAAGGCTGCTCTGAGGTCTCCACGCAGCTTCTCTTCTCCAGGCTGAACAGCCCCAACTTTCTCAGCCTGTCTTCATACAGGAGGTATCACCCTCGTGGCCCTCCTCTGGACTTGCTCCAACAGCTCCATGTCCTTTTTATGTTGAGGACACCAGAACTGGACACAATACTCCAAGTGAGGCCTCACAACAGCAGAGCAGAGGGGCAGGATCACCTCCTTTGACCTGCTGGTCATGCTCCTTTTGATACAGCCCAGGATACGGTTGGGTTTTTGGGGTGCAAGCGCACACTGCCTGCTCATGTCGAGTTTCTCATCAATCACCACCCCCAAGTCCTTCTCCGCAGGGCTGCTTTGAATCTCTTCTCTGCCCAGCCTGTAGCTGTGCCTGGGATTGTGCCGACCCAGGTGTAGGACCTAACATGAACTTCCTGTTCATGTTATGGTGAATGTGCAGCTGCCGAAGTCAGGGGGCTGTTTATAGCTATAGAGGAGCAATACATGATACTGCTGATGATCTGCATTACTGGTCTGAAGTTGCCCACCAGGCAGACTGGTTTTAGTTTGTACCCTACTGGGGGGCAGCATGGGCACCCCATTGGTCTCAGAAGTGGCATCAGACTAAGCTGGCAGTGTAGAAATGACCTGACTTCATAAAATCTCACAGAATCACCAGTGTTGGAAGGGCCCTCTGGAGATCATCCAGTCCAACCGCCTGCCAACCACGGTGTAACCCAGAGCAGGTTACACAGGACCAAATCCAAGCAGGTTTGGAATGTCTCACTGGGAAACCCACCCCGAACTTCTCTCCAACCTGATCTGGAGACTTGTCTGCTCTAGATTTGGCAAAATGGATTGACCAGAGCTTCCAAATCAGCAAGATAATCCCTGTCCAGCTCCGGTGAATCCAGTTGCATCTCGCAAATGTAACTCAGTGTGACAAAACAGTGATGGGCATCTGTCCCATGTGTCTGCCATCCCAAGCAAATCTCTGTTTTCTCTAAGCACTGTCTTGCAATGCTTCATCAGAGCAAATATTGAGTTATGCTGGGTTTTGGAGGGGACACAGGTCTTGAAAGACTTCCTCCTGCTAAAGATCCAAGTAAGTGGTCACATTTGGGACTGTGTTTAAGATATGGATGGTGAAAGAGGAAAACATGAATTAGAGGAAAACATTTATAAGAACTAGTGGGGGTTTGCCTTTCATGCTTGAACAAATATGCTTGAAGATAAGAGCAAACTTCATTTTCCTGGAATACTCTTAAATACATTTTGTGTATGTATTTTGGAAAGAAGCATGGGTTTTAACTTTATAAAAAGACAGGGAAAACTGAACCCAGTCTGCCTGTACCATGTCTCTAAAATTCCCTTGAATACTTCCAGATGTCTGAAAACATCTGTTAGTCTCTGGAGCCTTCCAAGGACTCAGGCTCCTGCTTTCTCTGTTCTTCCTTAGACTAATAGGATGTGCTTCTAATTGTTTGTGTGGTATTGCAACAAGCACCTCTGACTCTCCTTCGCTCCTCAGAAATGCATGGTTCTGGTTTTCCTCTCTAACACATGTACAGACACATACAGTATTTTCATCTTGCCAGGCTGTTCTCACCGTGGCTTTCCCCTGTGCAGGGCCTTCCTTTCCAGGACACATTCTTGCTATTCCGAAGATAGTACAAGTATAAAGTTTGGTCATCACTTTACTCTTTTCCTGCCCTTTTCTGTCCTGAGATCTTACTATTTCCCTGGCTTTTCGTAATGTTTAGGCAAAGATTACTTTGGTTAAACTTGTCTTGCATCTGGACATCGGTGTGACCTTACGATGTGTGTGTTTGAGTGCAAATCAGTGAATAAGTAATGTCAGACCATTGTTAACCTTATATTTTTTCTGCTTTCCTCAAGAAGGCAGCTTTTTGAGCCATGGTGGTTAATACTTTAGATGAGGAATGAAACTCATTAATAAAGAGTTTGTGCAAGTTGTGCATCTAATCAGTAAATAAGGCTGCCATCAAAAGTATCTGAAACTTGTCAATGATTGTAAAATTACCATTTGCTGAAAAGCACTCAGCATTGAAAGCTATTCTAACCTGGAAATGGATAGCTCTGGGGAAGAGGGGATGTTAGGGTGGATTTATCAGTAACTGTTCTAAGACTCCAGCAGTGGGACTCATTTTGGAGAACACCACCTTGGTCTCATTCACCTGACTTCATTTATCAGTATTGACAAGACATAGATAACAACAAATGACTGAACTTCCAGTGGCTTTCCATTGATTGTCTCCTATTTCAAGTCTTCCTGCTCCATGCTCTTCAGTTAATTTTCAGTATAACTCCAAGATAAACATTAATGTGGTTGTTCCACGTGTGCATGTGAAAATGGAAGGAATTATTGTACCATTACCAGTAGTTTCTAAGGCTGTAGGAAGATCAATTTATGGAAGAAATAAAATACTGACTGAGGAAGCTATAGATCCCCTTGATAGCTCTGATGAAATGCAGACAGCTTGGGGCTTGTTAGGGAGGCTGCAAAGAGTTATGGTCTCTTTTCATAGAGGAGATGGTAGTGAGATTTATTTTCAGCAAGGGTACTTTGTACACTCAGGGACAGTTAAAATTAAATTATTCAATTGCAACAGAGTTGATGGAATAAGCTGCTTTTAAAAGTGCAAATAACACCTTTGTTTTACATGGAGTACAAAATCAATAGCATTAATATTTACAGTGAATCTTTTAGTCTGAATGAAGCTGGTTTGAAGTGACACTGGCTGACTTTTTCAGAATTAAAAAGAACCAACTCACCAGCAACCTTTGAGAAGGAGACATGAAAATAGAGTTATCTGTGCAAAAGAAGGAACCCAGTTCAGGGCCAATGCTCTGTAGTTGGAAGAAGGTCGAATCTCCCTTCTCTTGTGGGCTGGTTGTAGTAGTGGTTAGCACTCAAGTTACCTTTGCTTGGTTTTCAGGTGGTTTTGTGTTTAGAACAGGAGTTTTAATGCATATGCTGCAATTGCCTTTATCCAGGCAGTGGAATACCAACTTCCAAATTAAGTAATTTCCAAGATATTTAGCCTAAAGTTCTTCCTGAACAGAAGTGTTACAGTGCTGAAGGTGCTGACTCTGTAAGGTCAGCCTTGACATGCATGGGTAGTCATGATGTGGCAACTCTGGCGAAGTTTAAGCATTTCAAGCCAGCTACCAAGGAACTGTTCCTGTCCCATCACACTGGTTTCTAGCCACCCTGGCAACCCTTAGGCACTAGACCTTGTTATTCAATTTGAGTTTACTTTACTTCTGAGAGCTGTTGTGCTTTCTCTTGAAGAACAAAGTGAGCTGCCTTCCAGTCCTGCAACTCTTGGGGCTACTTTAGTGTTGGGGTTTCTTTATATAACTTGCTTTTTCTTTCAAAATCGCACGCTGTGTTTTGTGCAGCACTGAGGGGTTTTGTCTGGCAACTTTGTTTGCAGTTTTGATGTGTGTATTCCCATGGAATTCACAGCCAGAGTGGCAAATGAGAGCCATTCCAGCTGGCTCCAGGGAAGGGCAAAGTTGATGTAGCTTTATGAGATTGTGAAAACCTCGGTGTTCTGGAGCAGCTGCAAAGCAAGGAAGATGTGTGCAACATGTTGCTGTGATCATTGTGCTTGGAGGTAACGTAACAAACCAAACCAGCTCCTTCCAGGACCACAGTCACTAGTGCAAAGGCATTTATGAAATACTAGGTTTGCATGGCACTTAAAATTGGCCCCTGAAAAGGACTTGTTCTTGCCAGGCCTGTTTCCAGGCAATGGTCTCAAATACTGACAGCATGAGGGCCCCAGCATTTCCTTCAAGCTCAGCATCCACTACATTTGCTTAGCTAATGCGTGGTCAGTTTTATGTGTAATTTCTTGCAGAGCTACCCATTCCCACTGCTGCTTGTGTTTCCCATGGATGCTTCCCTCTGCTACGTAGCAGGGTAGGATTAAGAGCTAAAGAAACATGCTAATTGCTTAGTGGGATCAGCATCTGCTAATGAGCTGGGGTGCTGCAGTCGAACACTGGGCTGTAACAAATCTGCCTTCAGATAATTTGCTCAGAGCAGATTTTTGTCTCAGGGAACTAGATCCATTTTCCACTTGAAACAGTCACATTATTAAAGCATTAATGAGGAGGGGCTTCTGTTCGAACAGCCAAACCCCTGGAGCACGTGCTGCTGTCCCACTGACAATGAACTGCACCCATGTCTCGTACAAGTCTTTCAAGGGTGTTTGTTTTATTTGAAGATAGAAGCAAATACAATGGTAGTGATGTGAAGGTGATCGTGCAGATGCTTTTGTGTGTTCCTGGCCTCACTGGCCTCAGGTGGAGCATGGCTCCACAAATGATGGTTCTAGACTTCGATTGTGTCACTGTTGATCAAAGAATGAGTTTGAAAAAATGTTTGTCTCAAGTTGATTTTGAAACTTCGTAACTTTGAAGCATAAGCTTAAGCTTCTCAGTGCTATGACAAAAGACAGATGGGGGGGTCATTTGCTTGGAAAGGTTGTCAGATTCCCAGTGTACTTGGATTACAGAAACTGGGCTAAAAGAAAAGCAGGAGGCCCACATGCTGTTGCAGCATTGCGAGATTTGTTATCCAAATAGCTCATTAACATCCAGCTCCAGAGCAAAGGCAGTAAAAATCCTATTTATAGGTAATATTCCTGTAGAAAAATGTAGTTTGTAGCACTACGTGAGATGATTACAGTCATTGGAAATTGCAATAATACAGGAACACTTAGCTTAAGAAAGAAGCATTAAGTAGCTTAACACTTTCAGGCTATCAGGAGAATAGTGACCTAGGCTTGTGCAGAGTGAGACTATTTGAGTTTGGTACATATGGTTAGTGAGCCATACACCATCAGCAGATAATGCAGATTTCTGTCCCATGGGGAGACATATAGATAATAAAGGAACACATCAGTAAACTCACGGCTCTTGTGAGCGTCTGAAATCAGGATTTCAGTGCGTCCTTAACTCTGTGTGTAAATCACATTACAACAAAATCATAGTCCTGGTGGCTAACAATACTTTTGGGGTTTATGCTTTGGACTGCAGAGATGCTGTCATGATGGGAGAGTGAAAGTTTCAGTATGAAACAGATATAAGAGCTGTGAAAATTTGTGATTGCTTAGTAATTTCAGTATAAGAAACAATTACAGCAAATATTTCCTTTCCAGCACCTACATTTTCAGGATTTAAACCATTTTTGTTTAAATTAATTTGCATGTGGTAGTGTTAAAGAAACACAGAATACACACATTGTTTTTAGAGTTCCTTCCAGCTTTATGATAGCTGTAGGACTTCAAAATTTATGGAGTGCTTTGTTTTCAGCTGCCAAATGATTTATTTTTGTGACAAAGATTAACTTTCTCATCAAAGGAATGGGTAACATAAGCTAATTTAAGAAAACAGCCATGTTTTCAAGTGGAATTCCCACAGGAATTGCTATGTCCTTGCATTGTGTTGATAAGTCAGAAGAGGAGCCGGTGCAGACAAGACAGTGGTTTCTCCTTTACCACACAAAGACAAGCAAATGTGGGAGTTCAAGGAACCCGCTGTACAGAGAGAGGAGAAACAAAAACTTCTGGAGTGGGAACAGGAGTAGGGAGAAAATGAGCAGAGAATGTGGTTTAGCAAACAGGAGGTGTGGGTTTGGACACAGGCAGATCAGCAACGACTAAAGAACAATTCCAGTAGTAACGAAGATTGAGGGGGAATTGCTGCCAAGAATCCAATTTCTGCCTCACTGAGGAGAAGTACCTGATGAATGACAAACCTGAAAGGTGGTATGTGATGGATGTATTAAAGATGAAGCCTGGAAGGAAAGATAATCATCAAAATGGAGAACAGCAGCTTCCATCAAGCACAGGGGAAAAAATAATAAGGTGTGGGCCATTTATTTGGTAGAATTGGCCTTTTCATTATCATCATCTTGTACCCCAATACAGAAGACTATCAGTGCTTGATATTCATCATCATCTTGTACCCCAATATAGAAGACTACCAGTGCTTGATATTCTAATGCATGAAGCTTAGAGTAGTGGATGTAGGAAACTAGTAGCGAAATTACTAATGATCATCTCGGTGCATGTGTTCTCAAGTCGCGTTAATGCATCAAAACTGGGTCTGAATAAATGAGTAAGGAAAAATCTAAAACCGACAGGAGTCTCCTCCCACCCTCCAGCCTTCCTGCTTGAGTTGTAGGTGGGAAGATACTCAATGCCTGCGGGGTTCTGCTCCACGGTGCTGCTTGTGGCTTGTCCTGTCCCTCCAGCAGTGGTGTGGCCGTGGCTGGGGAGCTCCACAGATGCTGCGAGACAGGCAGTCTGATGGGAGAAATGTGGGTTAAAAACAAACAACCCACCCCAAACCCCCTCACAAAATAGCTTACACAAACAGGGAAATGGAAGCAAAGCAGAAGCATTGCTATTGGAGGGAATTCGGGCTCTCCTTAGAGCTAGAAGTGTTTCTGAATAATGTATTCTGCAATTATAGCACTCCAGTCTTTTTCTCTGTAGGTTTCCTGATTTCTTGAGATTCTAGTTAGATTCCAAAACTTATTTTTTCACATAGAAATGAAACTTGAGCCAAGTCATGATGATGTTTAGATGTTGTACCAATGCCATGCTGTTTGAAAGTGTCTTTTGAGTGTCTCACTGGGCTTTTAAGGATCAGTCATGTGACATATGAAAGGATGCTTCCTTGTTGTCATCCAGGCATTGGCATCTTCGTTTTTATTATACAAGTCCTGCATATTGTACTACTTTAGTAAGACTTTTTAGCAGTTATTCAGCATTTTAAAGGTAACAAAGCTCTGTATCCGTCAAGAAGGGATCAGTTGTTTTCCGCACAAAGTGAATTAAGCCTGCTAAACCTACCTATTAGCCTGGACAATCTGCTGAGATTCAGCAATGGCTTATATTTATCAATGGCTGAAAATGTTGTATGGTTGATGTAAGTCCTTGTTGCTGTTGGAAACTCACACCATGATCGTTCGTTCCCCACAAAATAACTTGGGTTTTTTGTAGGCTTCCACAGGGAGCTTGCTTTTGCGTGTAGATATACATGTGTTTAGCTGTGTATGTAAAAAGGTATTTACCTAACAGAATTATAGCATGTTTTTTTCATGTAGAACTGCACCTCTGAACAGCAGGGAACCCTAAAAGCTGTTACTTGAGCCCTTTACCTGCTCTAGTGGTAGCTGTGGTGTCCTGCTGACTGATGCACCTCTGCAGGAAATGGGAGCTGAACATGTTAATACGTGATTTAGATGTGAGTTAGGGGCTCATGTGATGTCTGAAAATCTTGGCTTGTGTTTGTAAATCAGCCCGAAAGTGCTTGTAAAGCAGCAGTGGATGCTGGCTGGCTTAACATGGAGCTGAGCAGCACAGCACTGCTCAGAGAAGCTGTTGCTCCCTTTTGTTCTGGAAGTGCAGTCCTGTATCAGAGCAGCACTGCTCTGCCTTCTCACCCCTCTTCCCTGGAATGCCTACCTCTGTCAAAACAGGAGTGCTGCAGTTACTGCAATAGGCCTTTTAAATCTTTTCCATGTGATGGAGCTTAAAAGATAGTGGGTTAGTCGTGTACAAGACAGGGTGTCAGAGCAGAATGATACAGAAGTTTCTGTGAACCTTAAAAGTACATGTGTTTATGGATACAGATTAACTGTGGCTCTTTATTGTGTTCACTCACAGAATATGTGAGAGGGTGTCTGCAGGTATGTCTCTGCATCTCACGCGCAAGCTCTTCATGGAGATTATCTGTTTGTTTTTAAAGGTTGTGACATTGAGATGTAAATCTCCTATGGGTTTGGTAACTGGAAGCGTGGAACTTTCACATACTAGAACAAAAATGCAGCTCCGTGGCTCTGCTTTGTGCCCTTCGTTCTGAGTATCACACACACCTTCTATGAAATTGGCTCATCCAGGATTGGATGTTTGGTCTCATAACAATTGTTTAGTTACTATTTCCATAGTCAAGGATGTAACAGGCAGTCAAAATGTCAGCATTACGAAACCTGTATTTATCTTTATAAAAATAATTCTGGTGGATTCGTGGGTATATTTGTGTAACTAACTATAAATATGTTCCCAAGAATTTAGTTCCTGCCTTGCTAGATCTGAAGAATGGTTCCTGGGTGATAAAATAATAAGAGAAGGTAGGAAAGGGAGTTAAATTCAAAAGCAATTCAGTTTGCTTCCCCCTCCCATTCCTTGGGGTCCGCTGGTAGGCTGGTTCTTTCCAAATGCAAAGTGTCAGTCTCATCAAGTACTTTTTCCTGAGTAAAGATGGTTGCCTGGAGAAAAGTCACTTTACTTCTGTTTGCACATCTGCTTTTAGAGGTGTTTGGTTTACTTTCAGGACGGATAAAACTGGCTGACAGTGGATGCTGCCTTGCATTGTGCAATGCCAAGGCTGCCCAGTTTTCCACTGTTCTGTGCCCCAGGTTTTTTATGCTTTGGGTGGATATGGATGTACTGAGCTGGAGAGGTGGCCAGGATGGCGACACACATTAGGAATATTCATATTGTCTAATTTCCCATTTAAATAAACTGAGCTTCAGTACTTCCATTCAGTCAATTTAAATACCTGATAGATTCTAAATTACTTTTGTTCAGTTATATGGAAGCTTTACTGAAATTCTCTAGAACTGGAGTTTAAGATGGTGGCACTAACTGAAGCAATTTGTTATTCAAAGCAGTAAATGTAAGGATCTGATCACTTTTAGATATCCCAGCAGCTTTGGCTGATAGCCCTGAGTTGCTGTGCATATGGCAGAAGGAAGATTATATATGTTTTTAGATGACAGTTTGGTCTTGAGCATGAGCAGGACGAAGGTGATGCAGGATTTTGTGTGCTGGGCAGAGATGCCTTCTGGGATACTAGAATCCATTAGTGATGGTTTAGAGCCTCAAGCCCAAAGATAAAGACATCTTCTTGTGGCTCACAGGCTTATAGGAATACATGGTTTAGTTGCCCTTTGTGCTGGGTTCATGTCTTCAGTTAATCTCTCTGGTGTGCAAACATGAGCTGCAGCGAAACATGCTGCAGCCTGTTTTCCTGACCATCAGGTCTGTGGCACTTCATCTTGAGGTGTTTGTGGCCAGCAGTGTTCTCCATGCTCCGCTGCTGTCCTGTGCGAGCCTGGGATCACCGCTGCTGCTAGCAGCCTCCTCTTACCTCCACGGGCCTCTCAGAGGAGAATCCTAGTGCTTAAGCCAGATGTGCCTGGCTGAGCTTGTAGCCTTGGAGGATGAGGAGTAGCTGCAAAATTTGCTTGAAATGTGATTAGTTTCTGCTTGTGACCATGAAGCAGCTTATTCTTGTTGAATTGTAGGCCTTTACATCCCAGCATATGGCTTTAACCTACCAGAGGGGAGACTGAGATGAGCTCTGAGGCAGAAGCTCTTCCCTGTGAGGGCGCTGAGGCGCTGGCACAGGGTGCCCAGAGAAGCTGTGGCTGCCCCATCCCTGGCAGTGTTCAGGGCCAGGTTGGACACAGGGGCTTGGAGCAACCTGCTCTAGTGGAAGGTGTCCCTGCCCGTGGCAGGGGGTTGGAGCTGGATGAGCTTTAAGGTCCCTTCCAACACAATCCAGTCTGGGATTCTGTGATATGTTAGTGTTGGTAATATGAAATACCACACTGCGTGTATGTGACAATCCTGTTGAAGTTCAGTATCTCAAAGCAGTAAGGTACATAGATTAGCATAAGCCAACTGAAAAAAAACCAACCAAACCAAACCCCAAACCCACCCCAAACGCTAAATATAGAGGTATGAGCTCAATAGACTTAGTTTATGTGGTAGGAAAGTGGCCTTTTCAGTACTGTTGGCATAAATGACTCTAATAGACTGCCCCCGGCGTTCTCAAGGACGTGCTGCACTTACATGTGTAATTGCCAAACCCAGTTGGGATCTTTCTGTTCCGGTTTTGTTTTTAAAAAGCTGTAGGGAGTTAGGAAAATCCTGGCTTTGTGAAGCTTTAATTTAGGTGAACTTACATAAAAGGAAAGCTGTTCCCAACACACTGGTTGTGTGGTTCTGACCCAGCACTGGATCTGCACATTAGCTCACACTTTACACGCTGTGGAGCAGAAAGCACTTTGTATTTGGAGGGGAAGGAGTGAGGGTAAGCTGCTGTCTGCCTGTGTGGCACCTGTATCTCCCAGCTCTGTACTTCGGGTCTTGAACAGAACAGTTATACACACTGCTGAAGCCAGCACTGGAGATAGGATCCCGTTTCCGCTAGACCCAGTGGCTGCAGTCAGCAGAGCAATTACAAGCAGTTATTTATGGCAGAGGAACTTTGGCTCCCTGACAGTGTTTAGGAGGCAGCACGCAGGTTAATAGGGACTTTTAACCCTGTGGGTTAAACACCGGGGAAAGGAAAACAGCACTACTTTTTCCCTTTACATGAGTAGAAACGGTGATCAGTGCAGGCACCCAGTGAGTAACAGTGTACTTGTAAAACCTGAATTGATACACATTAATGTGGATGAAGCCTGGGACATCCCACCACCTGAACTTCAGCGAGTGTCATTATACATCTCAGTGAACACATCGTGTTGTGGTGAGCTGACCCTGGCTGGACACCAGCTGCCCACCAGAGCTGCTCTCTCTCTCCACCTCCTTCTCTAGGCAGGAGAGAATGTAACGAAAGTCTCATGGGTTGAGATAAGGATGGGGAGAGATCAGTCACCTGTCACCCACAAAACTGACTTGACTCGGGGACATTAGTTTAATTTATTTCCAATCAAATCAGAGTAGGATAATGAGAAGTGAAATTGAATCTTAGAACACCTTCTGCCCATCCCTCCCTCCTTCCTGGGCTCAACTTCACTCCTGACTTTTCCACCTCCTCCCCACCCAGCAGTGCAGGGGGACAGGGAATGGGGGCTGTGGTCAGTTCATCACACATGATCTCTGCTACTTCTTCCTCCCCAGGGGAGGACTCATCACACTCTTCCCCTGCTCCAGCTCTGGGTCCCTCCCATGTGAGAGTCCTGCCCCTGGGCTGCGGTTCTTCACTAACTGCTGCAGCACGGGTCCCCCATGGGGTCACCAGTCCTGCAGCAAACTGCCCCAGCATGGGCTCCTCTTTCCATGGGCCACAGCTCCTGCCAGGAGCCTGCTCCAGCCTGGGCTTCCCACAGGTCACAGCCTGCTTCAGGCATCCCCCTGGCTCCCCCATGGGTCTCCATGGGCTGCAGGGCACAGCTGTCTCACCATGCTCTGTACCACAGGCTGCAGGGGAACCTCTGCTCCAGCACCTGGAGCACCTCCTCCCATCCTTCTTCACTGGTCTTGGGGTCTGCAGGGCTCTTTCCCCCACATGTTCTCACTCCTCTCTCTGGCTGCTGTTGCTTCTGCACAGTGACTTTTTCCCCTTCTTCAATATGCTATCCCAGAGGCACTACAACTATTGCTGATGGACTCAGCCTTGGCCAGCAGTGTATCCATCTAGAAGACGTCTGGCATTGGCTCTGTTGGATATAGGGGAAGCTTCTAGCAGCTTCTGATGGAAGCCACCCCTGTAGCCCCCTGCTACCAAAACCTTGCCACCCAAGCCACGTGTCAGAGACTGCTGCTTACCATGGCTGCAGCATGTCTTCAGGCAATTTTGGTATTGACAATGGATAGAGGATCCTTTTCCAAAGAAAGGAAACAAAGGTATGGCTCCTTCCAGTTGTTTCAAATCCATTAAATCAACCAAAGGGTTAACCGTTAAGTTAATGTCCCTGTTCTGCTTTGTAGTAGTTGTGTAAACTCTTATAGCCAGGCTATGGGCATTTTGCCTATGGCAAGACTATCTTAGGACATAAAACTTTACCATTTCCATTTAGTCCTTATTTACCTTTGCAATTCATACTTATTGCTTCTAATGCTGATGATGCTTTTCAAGTACGTTTGTGTTTTCTGTTTCCTAGGAAACAAATGTTTAAGAATACCTGTGAAATATTGTATACTATTGCAAATGAGTGATGGTGAAGGTGGAGACTTCATACATGTGTAGCTTACACATTTGAAACATGAAGTTTTGCTGCATTTTAGGACATTGTGGCTTTATTCAACAAGTTATTACGTCAAAGAATTGAAGTTCATCACACTTCAGTGCTTTTTTCAGACTTTGAAAAGCATCAAAGGCACCACTGGTGGTTTATTGTGCTGTGAAAAGGGATTGATTTTTATGATGCTGTTACAGCAATCGTGATCTCTCAAGGCAGCTTTCAGCACCCTTTATTGCAGTCACACATCTGAGAATTTTGGGTTCTGATGCTTTTTAAAACAAACAAATAAGAACCCAGAAAAAAATCAAATCCCCACTCCAAACCAAACCAAAGCCCAAACAGACCATCCTGGCTGACAAAATCAGGTGCTCTCGATGTCTAGGCAGCATAAAGGTTGATTTGCAGAGCTTCACTGTGAATTGGACCAATACTGCAGCTGTTGTCATCCATCAGTTATTGCAGGTCCAGACTGGGTTGGCTGCTCTAATTTCTTTTACTGAAAGATAAGACAGTTCCCTTTGGGTCTCATTCTGCTGGTTGTGATTTAAAGGAGGAGGGTTTTCACTGGGTTTTGTCATTTCAATCTGAAGTTCAGATTTACTGATGGATTTGGAAAACATGTTCACCTTGAAACCTCAAAAAAAAAACCAACCAACTCCCCCAAAAAACAACCTCACCCCCCCCACCCCCCAAAAAAACAACCCCCCAGATTTATTCATAGGACTGCAGAGAATCCCAGAATCCCAGACTGGTTTGGATTGGAAGGGGCCTTAAAACTCATCCAGTTCCATCCCCCTGCCATGGGCAGGGACACCTTCCACTAGAGCAGGTTGCTCCAAGCCCCTGTGTCCAACCTGGCCTTGACTTCTTGCTCTGCTTTAAAAAGGTGCAAGTTTTAAAGCAGATACCACTGATCATTCCCTATTGGTCTCTAGTGAAAAGGAAGAACAATTTCCTGGTGTTTCTTCATGCATTAGTGAGAGCCTTTTAACTCTCTTACTTCTTACTTAGGGCCCAGTGAAGCATTATTATGGTGCAGGGATAGTAGCAGTTCCAGAATGTTTTTGCATCAAGTTAACTAATGTTTGGATTTGGAAGCACTTGGTAGCTGGTCTTCTGGTCATCTGGTCAGAAGAAACAATGAAGTGCTTCCTTGCTGAGTGAATTTTGGCAGTTGTATTTCATGCAGTGGGAAGTTAAAATGTCATTATTCTGGATAGCTCTAATACTGGCTGGAACTGAGCAAAATCAAACTGAATCACGCTCTCTTAGCTTCCTTTCAGAATATTTGCTTCTGATTTTCCTAATAGCGCTACTATTTATTCCTGCTTGCATACAGTTTCTTTTCCTGTGTATCTGAGCAAAGAGAACCGAGTATGCAGTCTTTTCCAAAGCAAGACATTGCCCTCTTCTGGACACGGTACGAATAATACATGCTCAGATGCCCCCAGCCCCCAGCTTGCAGTAAAAATGCCACCCCCCAGCGTGTTAAGAGTGCCAGTTTTGGTGACTGATCGCAGTACCTGAGATGACTTAGACCCTTCTATGCTTTGATGAAATGAAAAAGCGTAATGGAGCACCAACAGTAAGAGAATAATGTTTTGGGCGACAAAATTATTTCATTCAAAGTGTTATCAAAAGTTCTGCAAACAAGGGACTCATCTGCTGACTCATCAAAAAGGTTATTTATAATGTAGTGGGGATTCAAGTCACACTGTCTTTAGCATAAAACAATCTGTTCATGTGCCCCCTTTCAGCAGATGCTGCTTGTAAGAGAATAGTCGACTTACAGAAAGTTTAATGCTTTGGATCCTGAAGCATATGTGCACTATAAATAACCTTCAGTCAGTCAGAATGGGGTTTACAGCTTCATTTTTTGATGTTTTGATGAATCTCTAGTTTGAATTTTTTTTGCTTTTTGAATGACCTTTAACTAGTGGACTGAAATATTTGACATAGACTTTGTTAAGAAGATCTATTTTGGGGTGTGTGTGTGTGGGGGGGAATCTGCTACACTTAATAGCAGTGGTTAAAAGATGATGGAAAAATATTAGTCTGAAATATGTATTATTGAAACCTTCCAGGCTGTTGAACTTCTAAAGAACATGGGCTAGATGGAATAGCCTTCAATTGTCAGCTGAAAGAAACAGCTGTTTTAACAGAATCTCATCATATAGGAAAGAGAAAAAACCCCCAGCCCAAATCCCCAATGCTACAGCAGTTCCCTGCCTCCCCAGAGAAGCTGCATCTATTTTATTCAGTATCTCCGGCACCAGTGACAGAAATTTTTTCTGATATGATTTCACTGGTTTGCTCCACTTTGATTTGACAACACTTGGCATTTTTATACTGCCTGTTAATTGGTGAAAAGTGAGTTCTCATTAAAACCTCCAAAGGCACTTTGGTGCATGAACTTGTTCTGTTAGAAGAAAATGCTTCCACATCTGATCCTATTCAAAGCAGTAGGAGAAAGGAAGGGTGGGAGGCAAGTGGGTAAAACCAGCAAACAGAAAACCTTTCATAACCACATTTCTAATCTCATGACCACCAAAAATAACTGTATTGTGTTTCCACTGGAAAAGGCATCACTGAAGATACTGTGAGAGGCTTTGTACTGGGCATCTTGAAGCATATTTAAAACCAAACCAAACCCAAACCTGAACTCCAGCACCCTCTTGTGCTTCAGTTTTACACATGGGGTGGGTCAGTACCTGGGCAGAACATTGTGGTGGTGAGTATTGACCCTTGGCACATGGAGGGGTTTTCCACAGATTAGCAGGGAAAGGTATGCTTAACTATTACTAATGCAGTAGGAGAGGTTTTATGCATATTTTATTAGTTGCAAATCTCTCTCCTTGCAGCATGCATCTGCAGGGACTGCACTTGCTGTAGGCTGTATTTATGGAACTGTGCAGCTAGCTGCAGTACCCTTCATACTGAATTTATCCATCTAGACAGTTCATTCACCTCTTCTTCTACATTCTTTCACAGTGTTCTTTTATTTATAGTAATTCTTTCTACAAATGGCATCTCAAGTTTTCATGAACCTCTTCTAACGAGGATCACATCATGAATGAATGAATGCCCTCTTTGGTTTATGAATTGAGTAAGTTACTAGACAGAAAACTCTGAAACCTTGCCCTACAATTCTGTGTTAAAATTGCCTAATGCATTAGTTCAACACATAGGATATAGACAGACAAACATGGTAAGCAAATATCTTCCTTTAGTAGCAGGTTTTTTTAAACTGCATTTTCCGACTTGCAACTTGCAGGTGGTGGTTTAATCTAGCAAGTGATCCTAAGCAACTATTGCAGGGTCAGCCATTGTATTTTGTTTAGCAAAATGTGTCATAACACCCTGCAGGGAAATAGTTTGCTACTGTCAGCTTTACACATCAGTGTGGGCTGTGATATTTCAGGTTGGAAAGCAGTGAAGAAAGCATGAGTTCATGTCTGCGGTTCCACTCCTCATTCTTTTATCTCAGTTTATGAGTTCTGATTTTATTCATACCTCTGCATCTTTTCTGCCTCCAGGAAGTTAGGATAGAGGTCAATCCTAAACCAGGTATGGTTTTAATGGATTATATTCCCATAATGAAGCTTCTATGCAATAGTTGGGTGTCTGTGTCATGGAACAGTCATGAAAAATAGTGAAAACTCTTAAGTTTTATCTAAGCTCACAGATCTAAAGTCTTCTAAACACACATCCTCCTTGAGGAGGGAAAACTACATACTTCTTACTAATAAGTGCTGAATAAGTTTTATACCATAAGCGTGGATTCAGACACACCAGTGAAATCCTCATAGTGTCTCTGGTGTGTGTCTCAGCTAGGATTGTGTTTGTGGACTCCCTGTAACTCCTTTCATTTCAAAAAGGCAGCTTTCATTAGTCAGTGACTCAAGCTTCTATAAATATGCCTTAAACAAGGCAGACTAGTGCCATATTGTATCAGTGTCTGAGTAACAAGCAAGTGAGAACTGAGTCATTCTGGTGACTCATGAGAGAGACGTGGTGTTACGCTCTACAGTATCAGATCTGCTTATAATTGTGTTTTGGAAGACAACTTGCATGAGATGCATTGTACTGACCAGAGAAGCCAAAGGTACTTGGCTTGTATAGAGCAGAGGTTGCATTTGAGCCAATTCTTTGCTTTGGTGGTGTTGCGTAGCCGGCTGGCCTTCCTGCAGGCAGCGAGTTCATTCCCTTCAGCTGCAAGTGGAAAATGAACAGTGAAACGGATCTTTGTAAGAGCTGAAACTTTGGCCTCATCTGCCTCCTGCAGTGCCTGTAATGCCACAACATGTTCCATGATGTACGACAGGACAAGAGTTAGTTCAAGTGAAGGAGCCACTAGTGCTGGTGGTTTTCCACTGGGCACTCCACACTGTTAGAGCAACACGGTAATTCCTACCCTGACCAAAGTGGAGCTGCTTCACTTGGACTGATCTGCAGTTTTGTGCAGACCTGCTCACTCAACATATGTTGAAGGCACCTTAATATATATATAACTCATACATATATATATATATATGTATGTCGTGGTTTAAGCTGAATCCAGGACATATAATCTTGCAGCATCTCAGTTATCAGAACGCTTGTTGCCCTGGGTAAGAAAAGCAGCCTTCTGAGGTTTGGGGTTTTTTTTGCTTTATTGGCATGGAAAACCAATAACACTTCAGGGAGTTCCAAGATCTATATTTTTACACTAACTTTCAGTTTAAATTAAAGACTGAAGTCTGAACCACCTACATTAATAACTTGTCATCCTTTTTTTAATTTTTAAAAGCCTTTCTTATATCCATGCCTCCAGCTAATTATACCTTCTAGAGAAGCTACACAGATGAGTAACAAGCGTTTACCATCCATTGAGAAACTAGAGATCAACTCAGAGCTGCTGGCAAGTCTTGTCTGGGCTGAACTTTTCTTCCTATGGATGGCTTACTCTTGGTGCTTCAGTTTCTTCATTTGCCAGAAGCATTCTTGTCCGCACTCAAGTGGGTAGGAGGCTCCCTGGCTATGTCACATTTGATAGCTGCCACCTGTGTTTATCCCTTTGCTTTTCCTCCCCAAACCTGCCAGGTTGCACCTTCTCCCAGGCAGAATGGCTGTACTGCACTAAAACATTTAACTCGCCTCTCAAAGGAGAATTTGGTGTGATTAGGGAGGAGAAATGGATGAGGTGGAGGGGTAGGAAGGGGGTGAATTTAGTCCCAACCCCAGAAGAAGTTTCTCCATGAAAGTTGGGCTTAAAACAGTATGACTAGAGCATTAAGAAAGTATTTCTATCGAAACAGGATTTGAGAAGTGAGGCATTGAACTCTCCACCAAACATTCAGGAGAACTTTTCTTGCCAACAGCAAAGCATTGACTTGGGTTTAAGTGCAGAGGTACAGATATTCAGCTGTTTACTTAAGAAATGCCCTTGTTCCCCATGTCTGTTAACTGGGCTAGAAGTTTCTAAGATTCCAAGGCAATAATCATGGCTAAATGGATCCCATTAGCCCCATATGATGAAACTATCTCGTGTTACAGTTCATCTACAGAGGGACGAGCCGGCAGTGCTGATTTAAAAAACCAAACCCCACCTCATTGTCTGCCATTCCCTCAAGGGATGACCTTCATTGTGCTCACCCTCTGCCATTATGCACTAAATGAGGCTTTTTGTAGGATCTCTCATGTTTGCCGAGCTACCTCAGGAGCCTGCTGGTCTTGTTCTTTATTACATGGGTTTCTTTCATCAGTCTCAACACATGCTCATTTTGTCCCATAGAAGCAATCCACATTTGTGATCTTCAAGACTGACTGAGGCTCTTTTGCAGACATTAAAGTTCTTTCGTTGACCATTCACATTCTGAACTGCATCAGTTCTCAGTTTGTGCCTGTACAAAGGCAGAAAAATCTGCTTCCCTGACTAAGCCTGCAATCCTGTATGTCCCTGCTCCACATTACCTGAATTACAATCCCAAATGTGAGGAATCCCCCCACATACACACCCCTTAATTTTCAGGGGGCATCAGATGTAGCATGAAATAAAAATAAATGTTGCTTGGATATAACTTTGTCAAGGCTGAGTGCTCAGATAACGAGCTGCATAGCTCATCCTAATATTAGCATTGTCAGAAAACTAATGGGGTTCTGATACATTTACAGTTAGTTTTTAGATTTGAATTCCTGGTTATATTTTAAGTTAGCCTAAAATCAGTATTTTTCTCTTACAAGAAATGCCCAGTTTACCATTTATATACAATGGAAGTCAATTAACTTTGTTTCCAGCTAGAAAACTACTCTGATTTATTTATACTGGAAACATCTCTGAATATGTATTTGAAAAGAACAAAAATACCCTATACTGCTGAGGCTTGCACAGCCTGAATTGAGAGGCATGCTTTTTGGAAATTCGTCTAGCAAACTGAACAGCATCCACAGTTATGAAAGCAGATTCACCTACTGTACCTTTGATCACTGTCTCCAGTACCATCTGTCTCCCATTTGACTAGCAGAGGTGGCATATTGCCCTGGTCCTCACTGCTGTTCTATGTAGCCAGAGAAGCAACAAGAACCTCCAAAGATTATTATATCTGGAGGCTGCAGCCTAACCATCTGCTTGGTAAAGTTCCTTTCATCAGTTTTATTAGACTCACAGAATGGTTTGGGTTGGAAGGGACCTTCAATCATCTGTCTTCCTATAAAGAAGTAGAAAGGTGAGTCTGCCATGAAAAGCCATTTTCTTTACTTTTCTTTGCCAAAAAGGCAACTGTCTGGGGCAAGACATCTGCTCTTGCTGTTTGCTGAAGGTTTTCTTTACTCCATTTCTTACAAAAAAAGCAATGTTGACCTGTAGATGTTGCACTGCAGTGGAGTGGTAAAAGGCGAGGAAGGAATCGGAAATGATCTAAGGAATATCTTCTGCAGAAAGAATGATTAACTGTACTGCCCTTCAGCTTGCAGAGGGGTGACTGGTGGGATGAGGGACGGGAACACAAAAGGTCAATAGGATTGAGAGGTTTATAGAGAGGCTGAGTAAAAGTAATCATTCAACCTCCCCTTTAATCATAGCTACTAAGCAGAAAACAAAGGCTGATTAAGAAAATAGAAGTTTGTTTTTTTCCCTGCAAAGCATAATAGAGCTTTGCAATGCTCTAGCACATAACATCATTGCTATGGAGTTCGTACAGATCGAAAAGACACAGTCGTGGAAGAAAAATTCACTCGGGTTTATTAATCTCTAAGACACTACTGTGGTTAGGGAATCACTGATCTGTATGTTCTTGGAAACTGGGCAAGTGTCAGAAAATGACTGAATCACAGAATGATTCAAGTTTAAGTGACCTTGGAGGTCGCCTACTGCAACCTCCTGCTCACAGCAGGATCCACACTGAAATCAGACCGCTTTGCTCAGGGTTTGTCCAGTCAGATACTGAAATCCTCTCAGCTGAAGATTTCGTAACTGCTCTGGGGCTCTGTCCAAGTGCTTAGTTACCCTCACAGGGAAAATAAATGCCTTTTCGGTCAGGACCTGCCCTGACTCACTTCCCCAGCTATGCACCTCATTGAAGAGATGGCTCCCTCATCCTTGGTGACCTCCTCCAGGGTACTGGAAAGCTGGTGTTAGCACCCCATAGGTCCTCACCTCCAGGCTAAACAAACCCTATTTCCTTTCTTCTTGTGCCCTTCACTGTGTGTCTGTTGGCCATCTGTGATACGTGTGGTCCTCTGGGCAAAATAGGCCTTGCCAAGCATGGGGGGTGGGGTGGTGAAGCAGACTTTTGGGACCTCCTGGAGAGTTGCTGTTTTGTTAAGACTTTTATTCTTATAGGCCATGGCAGATACAAGAATGTTCTGGTTCAATAACTCATTTTCCATTCTCAGTTTGGTGGTTCGGGTTTTTTTAACTATGTTGGGTGGTAAAGTTAAACTTACCATGTTTTGTGCTGGGATTTCCCAAAGGTCTCACTTGAAATGTGTCTCAGCGCTGTGTTGCTGTTCAGGGTGTTCACTGGCAGTTCACAGTGTTTGCACAAATATACTAGGCATCTATTTTGTAATGTGCTCTTTTATTTTCAGACATTTGCATGGGAAAGAGACTGTATTAGACAAACTCATGTTCAAGAGGCTTATGGTTAGAATTCATTATAATATTTTTGTGCTTTATAATCCCATAGTATTGCATAATGTACACAAAAAATGATTTGAAAGTGTTCTTACTTTGAATTTCAAGAGCTGAATAAGCATCTTCTTAGTAACTTAATTGTACTTTGTATTTCTTTTCAGAAATCCCTTCGTGTAGCACTGATAAAGAAAACCTTTATAAAATTCCTTTATTTTCTTGTGGGATAAACACTTACTGTGTGTCTCTGGCTGTACTTCTGGTTCAGTGCCAAGCTCTCTGAAAACAGCAGCACAGTCTTGGACTTCTTATAAATGGATAGAGTTCAGCTGGTATGTCTGTATGGTAGAGCTGATTTTGGCTCAAGGATTAAATGCAGATACTGCTTCACAGTATTGAAGTCTCATTCCTTTTGAGCATATAAAGTCACACCTCTATCTTTAAAAACTGAAGACGTTGGGGCAGACGGTTGTTGGTTATTTTTATTCTTACAGCATTGGATAAAGTTAGCAGCAAAGAGAAACCCGTTCTCTGGTTGTTTTAGAGTCACAGCATCCCAGACTGGTTTGGGTTGGAAAGGAACTTAAAGCTCATCCAGTCCCAACCCCCTGCCATGGGCAGGGACACCTTCCACTAGAGCAGGTTGCTCCAAGCCCCTGTGTCCAACCTGGCCTTGAACACTGCCAGGGATGGGGCAGCCACAGCTTCTCTGGGCACCCTGTGCCAGCGCCTCAGCACCCTCACAGGGAAGAGCTTCTGCCTCAGAGCTCATCTCAATCTCCCCTCTGGCAGGTTCAAGCCATTCCCCTTGTCCTGTCCCTACAGGCCCCTGTCCAAAGCCCCTCTCCAGGTACCTGTAGTCCCTTTAGGCACTGGAGCTGCTCTAAAGTCTCCACAGAGCTGCATTTCTGAAATACTAACCTGTTGCTGTGAAGACTCCTTTTTTGATAGATACTGAAATACAGAGGAGAAAATACAGTTTCATCAATCTAATGCAGTGTGGCTAGTATTTTACCTATAATGAAAAAGAATATAAAAATGGTGTGATAAAAATAGTTATTGGAATATTTTCTGTCTGGTCTAGCTCATTTAGTAACAGCAGAATCTTGGTCCTTGTTCTTATAGTGCTTGTACTAATCAAAACAAGTTGATAGCTGCTATATGTGGAGGAGAATTGAAATAGGACAAACATGCAGGATTTCTACTGTTTTAATCATTCTGAATTGTAGTATCAGAATTTCTGAAGTTTTCAAGCCATTTCTGCATATGAAATAATAATAACAAAATGTTCCATGACTCGACCTTGTTCCTTCAAGCTTTCAAAGATGTTGCCCTGGGGTGAACTGCTCAATATATCCAATTTCAGCTTGAAAAGGTCTGCTGAAGCTGTCCTGGGAAAATGACCCATTTCTGAGCACTGAACAGGACACTTGCTAGGAGCTGTCTTATTCGTTTGTGTTGCTCTGAGAGGTCATTTAAATTACGTAGATATCCACTTTTAATATGGATTGCTGAAGTGAGCTACGCGGGTGGAAATGTGAATAGAAGAGATGCGATGGACTCTGCCTGAACACGCAGCGTGATGTTTCCAGCACTGCTCTGTCAGAGCTGGGCCTCGGCGCTGTGCGTCCAAGGTCATTGCTGTGCAGCGCAGCTGCTCCGGAGCAGGCGTGTGCTGGGGGTGGCTGCCTTCCAAAGGCCTCTCGAGGAGCAGCCGGGCAGTGCCTGCTCCGGGTGCTGGCAGGAGCCAGCAGCTGCTCCACCAGCCCCGCGCCGGGGCCGGCCGCCAGAGAGGAGCTGGTGAGTGGCACTCGAGGGGTTGTGTCCACAAGTACGTTCTGTGGGCGAACGCTCTGTGTGCAGACAGCAGTGAACGCGGTGTCTGTTATGCCCTGAGCTCCACCCGAACAAGGCTTTTGCAGTAGAACATTCCGAGGATGGAACCTTGGGTTTTATTTACTCTGCATTCACCCAAGGAAACACTGTATCTAATCTCTTCCTGTAGACATATTAGAAGCAGCAGAGAACCCTGCACACATCTGCATGCCCTTTAGAACTAAGCATATTAGAAACTGAAGTGTTGTGGTAGAAAAACGAAAGGTCGTGCTGGAGTTGGGATTTACCTGGTTACTTTGGCCACATGGTTTAGCGTGAGGCATCCCTGCCCATGGCAGGGGGG
>NW_009925147.1:76859-84411 GCF_000696875.1 Nestor notabilis
TGAATGATTTCAAGGACCTGTCCAACCCAACCTAGTCTGTGATTCTAAAACATATTTTGCATTATAAAAATGGACAAAAGTTGGGGAAGGGTGAGAAGGGCAGCAAGAGGAATCCTATAGCAGGGCGTTACAGTGATTTAGAACCAGGTTATTGTAACAGTTACCACTGATCACAGTTGTGTGTAACTTGACCTGACTTGCAGCCAAAAAGGTGCTACTGAATTGGGGGGAGGGGGGGAGGGATAAAAAAAAAAAAAAGTGTGTACTAGTGAAATGCTTGTGCAAAGAAACTTTTGAGACCTGATGGTCTTTTGATCTGATCTCCTGTATTATTAGCTCTAGTTGTCCCTCTACTACCTTTGGAAGTAGTAAAAAGTTCTCTGCTGTGCAAAGTTGAGGCATATATTAAACAGAAAAGCAAATCCTAAGTGGGGAGAGAAAGGAAGAAGCATTGGGTTTGGATACTGCTGGGACGTGGGACGTGGGAGTGCCTCTGGGGCAAACAGTGTTTTGATTGATGTTTCAAACCAAACTACCGTGGCTTTATTACTCAAGCCTCTGACCAAAGCATACCGTGAAGGATATTATTTGGATTCCTCTGTTAATCTCGACTCATCTCGAGAGGAGGCTTTAGGAGAACTTGAGGAATGGCAGCATACTTTGAATAGTGGTGCTTTTGAATATTTAGGGGGTGTGTGGGTTGTTTTTTTTTAAACTTTCACTGACTTAAAACTGTCAAAAGGTTCCTGTCCTAAATTTGCTATAATTCTGCAGCCGTAGCAATGAAATACACATTTGAAATAGCCGACCCCCTTGCCTTTTGTGCAGGTAACTGATAAGGAGGATATTATGGATGCTTTTTCATGTACAGTTGCTCTTGAAATTGTATTGCCTGTTGCACTGGTTCTATATGCATGCTGTGTATTGATTGACAGGGCTTTTTCTCCGAAGAAATTCACTTTGGATAATGCATTGCTCTCCTTTTATAGGTTATAACTTCAAGTGTAGGCTTGCCATTTTCTATTCCTCAATTTCTTCAGCATCAATCCCTTCACTGAAATGTTCTTATTTGAAATCACTGAGTTGGTGGACCCTACATCACCAATCAGCATCAAACTGGGGTTCACTTTACCATTCTCAAAATTTGAGTGCTTTTAAAAATCCTTCTTTTTTTACCTTCCTCTAAGTTGAAAATACATTTTAAAAACTAATATATGAAATGCATGACTGTCAAGCATGTGAAGGATGTCAAGGATGAAGTTGACATCCTTGACATCACTTCTGGCATAGGAACCCAGGTATCGCAGGTTGACACCGACTTGCTTTATAGCATCAAAGATTGATGCTCACCCTTGGTCCCACGCCAGGGCAGGATCCTTGGCAGTTCCTGTGTTTTTTGCTGTGGGCTGTTCTCTCCTTATGCAGGCTGTGAGGAGTAGTGTCACGAGCTGCTGCGCTCACTCATGTGGAGCAGACGTCTGGCACACAGGTTGGCAAGCTCCAGTGCCCCTGCACAGGCAGATGTGGTCTGTGGGATAGGGACAGGCAGCTCAGGACAACCAGCTCAGCCTGCACTTGGCACCGGTGTGCTCCCCCGAGCCTGGTCTTGCTTGGTCACACTGGGATGATCTGTGCGGCAGCAGTACAGGAGTATTAAAGTTGGTTAAAAAGAAGAGGGTAAAAAACTCAACAAACCACCAGGATGTGTTAGGGTACAGAATGTTCTCGCCTTGCAAGTCCCACCACTGCCACTTCCCCAGGGCAGCTACTCTGCACTAGTCCTGCAGCTAGGTGCTCCCTAGTGTTTCCCGGGGTGCGGTTGCCATGGCCATGAACACCCAGACTTGGGAACTCCACTGTGATTTCTGTTCTCTCCTCAGGTTCTTCTATTAGCTTGTGGTGAATGTAAATGACAAGCTTGCTGATGGAACTGTGATAGCTTCCTGCTTCAGTCAACAGTGCATCCATGAAATACCCAACCAGATTCCTGTTTATATTTACCCTGGGGAGAGAGGTGGCATTGATGTCTTTATTAACATATTGATGGATTTACTGACATCGGTTGTCTTCAGTCTTGTCTGTTTAATTAATACAATTGATCCACTGAATGTCAAGCTAGTAATTCCAGGGCAAATATTCTAACTAGTCTTGTTACTAAAATTGAGTCTCAGCCCCTTATTGTGAAATCTGCCATGGATCTAGTTGTCAAAATAATTTAATGGCCATTAATTTGCATTTTTCCCTCCATCTACAGTACTTAAGCTGGGTTTTTATTAAAACAATTAAGGACCAAATATTTAAAATGCTCTCACAGTAAATGAATGCCAAGAAATACTAATGAAATACCAGCTTATGTTTATGTAGAAAAGATGAAACAAATAATGGTAATGTCAGGGTGTTACATAAAAGCCATTGAATAGCAGCTGCAGCGAACAGAGTTTAAAGCTAGGAATAAAATGCATCATTAATATGAACAAAGGATGTAAGAAATACTTCTGAACTCTTTTTATTTATTTGTAGCCCAATTAAATGCTTTTCTGAGATGATGCCCTGGATTAGTTAATTGTTGGGTAAATGACTGTAATTCTGGATTAGGTCAGAAATATGTATTAAAGAATAAAAACACATGCAGTATCTAGTGAATCTTGATATCCAGAGCTACAGACAAACAGATACTTCTTTCTTCTCTCTCTTCTCAAATGATGTATTACATTGCCCATTAGTTTGCTAATGTTTGTAAAACAACTTACAGTGACAGATACGGCTTTACTTAGACACCAGAAGATGTGCAGGCATTAATTAGGTTCTGCTTGTTAGCATTCATTCTGCTGCTACTCCTTATTTACTGCTGTGGATGTGCCACCTCACACTAACAGGTCCATGCAGCAGAATTTTTTCTCGCTCTTGCATTCTCAGTTCCATTGTCCAAAGGATGATGGAATGAATCTGAACCAACACTTTGTGCATCCATTATGTAATTAATAAGGGAAGACATACATGTTGAATTAAAACTAGCAATTAAAACCGTATCCCAATCCTGAAGAAACATAATTGCTTTCCAAATAGCTGTAATAGTGTGATTCATTAACAGCGTATGATTTTATTAAAGAGGACAGCAGCTGTGACCTGATACCAGGAAGCCCAGAACAGTAACTCAGGCCAAAATGCTGTACTCAGTCCTGGTCTGCAATGGTTTCTAGGCTGTGTTCCAGGTATCCTCCTGCTGATGCTGCTGCTTACATTTTGTGTGTCTGAAATACTTCAGTCTTGGATGTTTCCTATGTATTTTAAGGTGTTATTCAAGCATGCTCAAGCCTGTAACTTTATAGACTTCCTTTTATATTTGTTTTCCATTCATAAGCATATTCAAGGTCTTTCAAGGTTAGGATAGTTATGGTATTGTCCATTGAAGTGTCTGGGGTAAATATTTCCACAGTTTTAGCGGAACTATTCCAAGAATTTTGCAGGCTCTGATGTTTTCTTCTCAATAAAGGCGAGGAGACAAAATCAGAAATTTAATCTCAAATAAAATCTTGAAGTTGGCTTTTCTACAAAAGTTGCTGGAGAATGCTTTGTTTCATTTTTAAAGCAGTCATTTGGTCTGGGATGCACAGCTGTGGGAAGGCTGGGAATCTCTAGTGTGTCTTTAAATTGCTTCTCATCCTGAGAATTCTCACTCAGGGTAATAGTTCTAATTATAGGCAATCAAGTAGAGTTTAAGTCTGATATTTGGAAGAGAATCTGTTCTTGCTGAAAAGTCAGACAAGCCCTCAGTTGATGTAGCACTCGTCATGTGTTTCAGAAACATATGTAACATAAAAAGGTGGATGGGGGAAGCAGAAGGGAAGTAGTGACAAGTGGCTGCAGTTGTGGGATTATCCAGTCGGGTTTTCACAGATATTCACCAGGCCATTCTCATTCTTCATAGTTCAAAATGTATTTCAGCACTGAAAATAATAGCCAGGTATTATGGTATCTGAGTTTTGTTCGTGTGGTCCAAAGCCTTTGGAGAAGTTTTGAGCTGTTTGAATAATGTGGCATATAAAATTGAGGAAACCTGACATTAATCTTACATTGTATGTTCTGGGAGTAATTGAGTCCATAGGGTAGTACAAAATGCTGCTTAATGGAATTTTAGTGGTTTCATTTTGCAGAATAAGTTTTCTTCACTAATTTGTCACATCAATACATAAATGGGTAGTCTGTAGCTATTAAAAATTATTACTCTTAAAGTTTTGATATTTCTGCCAGAGACCATGAGGTTTCTGGTAATTAAATGCTTAATGATGTTAAAACGTGTTAAACTGAAGATACCCAAACCAACCAACCAAAAACCCACACCACAAAACCAGCAGTGCTCCTTTGTGGCTTAACTCAGAGGGCTGTGCTGAGCTGGGAAGCACAGGCTGTGAGTTTGTATTTCATGGTACATGCGGGTACTTGAAAACAGTTCTCTTCAACTGTTAGAAGAGGATTAGATATTTCGAACAGCAGTGTTACCTAAATAAGCAGGTGTCAGGTTGTCTCGTATGAAGACTAAGGAAATTTGTACCTTGTGTTCAGAGCACTTGGATTTCCTATTTGGGTGTAAAAGCAATAGCTGGTAGCAGATTGGAGCACAGCATATCTCTAGAGGAATTTCTTCATCACAGGTTTTTGCCAGTGGAGGATTACCTGAAAACAAGCAAGCCAATTTTAAAAATATTTGATCTGTAGTTAACAGCACCATAGTAACATTTCTATAGATTGCACTTAAAAGTCCTATTGAAAAATACATAGAAAAAGAGTTCCTTTAGTGGGACAGGTAGTCATTGAGGGGTTTTAAGCTTTTGTAGTTTTAAATACATCTTTTGGTTTGTAGTTCAAGCATCTTTGTGTTTGTTACAAGCGGATAGAAGCAGGACACATGCTGTTAACTGCAGGTCTTGGTTCTGACTAATAAGCGTTTTGCAGATCCTATAGCTCTTCTTGCTCATTAGCAGATATCATTCTATGTCACAAACAACCTTGAGCTCGAAATACATGTACTAGACTGTTGGTTATGGAGCAAATAAAGCTTTCCTACCTTCTTAAGAGTTGTGCCTTGTAAAAGTGTATCATCAAATGTATGTATGTATGTGCACAGGAAAAATCAGGTATTGAGCATATTCACATACCTCTGCTTTCCTTTACAAGGCAACAAGTAACATCCTGGGAAAGGCAAGCAGGGGAGAAAAGTGCTGCAAGTGGCAGATATGTTTGTAATCCTCTGTGGACATACTAAGTGCCTACAGAACCTGATATTTTAATACTTACACTTAAAATACACAAATTTGCTAAGTAAGAGTTCAGGTTAAAAAGATGATCCTTTTTCTGGAGTCACATGCAGTGCGAGGCAGTCTGAATAGTTTGCATCTCAAGGAACAGGGCTAATCTGGCACAAAACAGAGATTCCAAAAGGGACTGGAGAATAAGGGTATTGAGAGCTACTTACCACATGTATTTGCATCTGTAGTCAAGTAAGACAGCTTTAATAAAGAGGCTTATTAAGGTGATCAATTTAATAGAAAGCAGTTTCAGTGGAAATATGTGGTAGAACTGACTGAAGTATTTTAATTTGAACGGGGTAGATTTTTTTTCTTAGTAGTCTTTATTTTAAAAGAAGTTGTTCTGCATAATGGGAGGAGGCAAAAATAGTTATTTAGAGCCTTGTTTCAACAGAGTTCTTAATTGTTACTTAAAAGGAAGCAGTTTCTTGACTTTGGGCCTAAGTTGCTTAGCAGAAAACAAAGGACACTTTTAATAGTAATATCAGTGTACAAAATGAAAAAGAATTTATTGTGAGTGATATTATACAGATTTTTCCACAACTTTTTTCTGCTGCCAGCAACAGTTAATACTTGTTCTTTTTTTCATTATGAGAGCCAGTAAATTAATTCAGCAGCTACTGAACTGACGTTTAGCAGAGGCTTTGTTTTGGTAAAGAGCGAGGACTTCCCAGAAGAGAACCTGCGGGGATTTAGTGCATGTTACTTTGAGAGAGGGAGATGGGGCTTGGGGCAAAAGGCAGTATTTTCAGTGAAATAAGAAACAAGCTTATCTTCTGTAAAAATGGGTAAGCCTGGAGAAATTAAGTGGTTCTTGAAATGAATGGTACCTAGTGTGGAAGTGGCGCACACCAGTGCAGTGGGGAACGGGAGCTGCTGGGAAATCACTTTGCCTGTTTGGCATAAAGTACCTTTTACTTGCCCCTGAAGCAGAGCAGCAAACATTAGCAGGGAAAAGTATTAGATTAAATAACTGCTTCTAACTATAGTAAGGGTAAATGGAGAGTATAAAAGGTAAACATGCCAGCATCTGTATACAAAACTCAGACATACAGGGATAAAATTAGTATTGCAAAGGAAATTCAACATAAGCACAAGTGTGTATCAACTCAGCAGTAACAACCAAGCTGAAAATGAGAAGCAGCTTCCTATGAAAGCTTTGGGGCATCTTGCTAAAATAAATAGTATGAAGAATTCAGAGGCTTCAGGACAGAGCTACAGACATTCATGAAAAGTATTCCAAAATGGGATTGAAAATGCAAATACTGTATTCTGACCTGAAACATTTTGGCAGTATTTTTACACGTTTGTTTTTGCTTTGAGCTTGCATATTTTATCACTGTGATAACTAGTTTGATAGCGGGGCAGCACATGCTGGCAGCAGGGCAAACCACAGCAGTTTATCCTTTCCTTCACATCCCAAGAACCCCAGCAGCTCCTGTAATTGAGAAATATCCCATAAAAATCGCTGGCATTTTTCCGCTGTTGCTGTGAGGACACGTTTGCATGGTGAAACAAGCCATGAGGTTGACTACAGACCAGTCAGCCTCAACTCTGTACCTGGCAGGATCGTGGAGCAGATGGATTCTCCTGGAAACCATGCTAAGGCACATGAAAAACAGTAAGTTGGTTGGTGACAGCCAACATGGCTTCACTAAGGGCAAGTCATACCTGACTAACTTGGTGGCCTTCGATGATGGGGCTACAGAACTGGTGGATAGGGGCAAAGCAGTTGATGTCATCTACCTGGAGTTGTGCAAAGCATTCGACACTGTCCTGCACAACATCCTTGTCTCTAAACTGGAGACACACCAATTTGATGGATGGACCACTCAGTGGATAAAAAATTGGCTGCATGCAAAGAGTTGTGGTCGATGGCTCAATGTCCAGTTGGAGACCAGTAACGAGTGGTGTCCCTCAGGGATCCGTGTTGGGACCAATCCTGTTCAATGTCTTTGTCAGTGACAGGGACAGTGGGATTGATGCACCCTCAGCAAGTTTGCCGACGACACCAAGCTGTGTGGCTCGGCGGATGCACTGGAGGAAGGGATGGGATCCAGAGAGACCTGGACATGCTTGAGAGGCGGCCAGTGCCAACCTCATGAAGTCCAACCAAGCCAAGTTCAAGGTCCTACACCTGGGTTGGGACAATCCCAGGCACAGCTACAGGGTGGGTGGAGAAGAGATTCAGAACAGCCTGAGGAGAAGAACTTGCGGGTGTCAGTTGATGAGAAACTGAACATGAG
>NW_009925148.1:0-7986 GCF_000696875.1 Nestor notabilis
CAAAAGACTAGTTACTTGGTCTTCCAAGTGCTGGAAAGAATTAACAGATACCTCAGAGTAGGCAAAAAAACCCAAAAAACCCAAACACCCCCCCCACCCCAAAAAACCACAGCCCACAAAAAAGAAAAAAAAAAAACAAAACAAAAAAAACCACCAAAAAACCCACCCAAAACCACAAAACAAACAAAAAAACCCACCAAAAAAACCCAAACCCTAATACACAACTTAACACTGACATTAAGAAACTTCACATACAACACCACTGAAAACATTTTCAAATGGAAAGACAGCCTAATTCAAGGACAAAAGGTGTCTGTTCCACACAAAGCAAACTGAATAGCAATACCTCCATTTTCACAGAAAAAATGCAAGATTCTCAGGAGAAGGAAAAACAAGCTCACCTTAAGAGCTGAGCCATTTCCCATCCCATTTGGAAGACCAACAGCAAGTTCTGTCTGAAGTAACATCCCTCCATTTACAAAACTGTAACCAAAAGAATTAATTCAGAGCTTCTCAAGCTGATTTACAGCATCAGAAAAACCCTGGGGAGCCAGGTTCTATGTGTGAGTAATAAGGGCAGTAACAAACCTTACCAGCTAGATACTCCAACTGCAAGCAAGTCACACTCAGCATTGGTTTGCTTTCACTCTCAGAAGCTTGTTTGCCAAATAACTGCACTACTTCACTCTGTACTCCAAAAAGATTTATAGTATGGAATACCAAGTTCCAACAGCCCATCCCAAACACTGTGAGACCTTCAGTAAAACAGAGGCATTAATGCAGGCATCCATTCTGTTCCTGCAAGAAAAAGAGGAATCTAAGAGGGAAAACAAATCAACAAAAATAGATGTCTGCAATTAATACCTTTCATATTTCTACTGAGCAATTTTGGGCTTTAAACACAGGTAAGGAAACATATCTTCATGTTCTGCACAAATGAACACAAATCCATTTCTTCACTGCTTTTAAGTCCAGCTCTATGAATTACTTGAACTAGCTGTATAGCTAAAGAATGGTATCTTTTTGAAACATCTCAGCTTCCATCTGAAAGCTTATTTACCTTTATTTTGCCTTACTCTGAAGGGCATGTTCTAATCAGTACTCATGTACTATTACCCACTACTAAAAAGCAGCCTCTTCTTCTGCACAAATGGTATCTTCAGACAACATAGCTGTCCAATCCACGTGCACCCATCATGTTTTATTACGGTCCCTCACATTCTGCCAGCCTAAAACACAACAAAGCCCTTATGTTCCCCACACAGAAGGTGGAAGAATAAACGTCTGAAGTGCAGCTTCAGGAGACAAACTTAGCACAGCACTGCTTCAAAATGGGGGGAGGGGGGAAGGAAGTCCTATTTCAAGCTACGTTGAAACACATAAAACCAAAGGGAATCCTGAGATAGTATTCTGTGAAAGCCAGAGCCAGATATAAGTACAAACCAAGTGTGTTTTCCTCTATGCTGTGTTCTCCATACAGCACTGGTAGCTAAAAACTGACTGGGAAGCATGATTTAACCAAAGGAAGGATGAATGTATTTGCAAGAACACAGTTCTTCATGCAGAATGGAGCACAGTGTGAAGGTAAAAAACTGTCTGCTGGCTCCTGAGCATTCAAAGAAGATCCTTGGTTCCATCTTCTAGTCTCACACAGGCCACCATGGCTTTTGAACTGGCATTGCTCACATTACATCACCCTGAAACACAAGCATTTCAACAATTGATCTGAGACAGATTCTAGCACCCTGAAATGTAAGCATTTGAACAACCAATCGGACAATTCCCGCTCTTATATCACAAAAGCACATTGTTATCTCTTTACAGCTGATCAAGCTGTACTGGTCACCAACCATCCCAAAGCATATAAACACTCTTTTTTGTGTGTTTTCAGAGCCACAGAGCTCAGTGTCAATACACCAGGAGGTGTATTCATTACTGAAAATATAAATCATTTTGAGAAGGAAGAAAAAAAGAGTTGAAAATAGCCCTTCAATATAGTACAAAGCATCACTCAGTTATCCCCTTTAGCACAGCTTTCCCAAGGATTTCTCTCCGCAGCAGTAGGCAGACAGTCCTAACAAGATGACCTCAGATACAACCAAAATGTTCCTGAAACAGTTAAGACCAAAAAGAAGAGTGGGTTTCCAGCCCAAATTTTGTAACGTTATGGTTTTCTGTTAAGTGTAGCATACCAACAGGCAAAAATCCCACCATTGTCACAAGAAATACCTTGAAAACTAAAGCATCTATCAAAAACAAAATATATTTGAACACGTAGAATATGACAGGGTACGTTTGCAAAGAGAAGACTGATGTTTAACACGGATTAATACCCATGAAATCAGAAAACCCAAAACACAGAGGAAAATTCCATCATTAGAACTTCAAAATTATCAAGTTTCCTCTTGTAACACAAACCAAAAAACCTAACATGTGTGAGCAATTGGTTATATTTAATGGGGCAAGCAATATTCAGATAGCTTTTTCAAAGGCTGCTTCAAACGTGTTTGAAAGACCACAGGGGTGAGAAGTACATCCACATTGGCAGCAGGAAAGCAGCAGATATGGTAGCACAGTACCTAGGAACTTAATCTCTTGGAGATTCTGTCCCAAGCTTTAGCATTGGTACTGGGAGAATAGTATTACTGCTTAAGGGGAGAGTAACAACATGTCTATCACAAGAAATTAGCTACAGAATAATCAAAGGTCAGGCTGTCCTTCAGGAGCCATCACATCCTGAAGGGATGATGACTTGTAGTCTGGACTTTATTTATTCTGTCTTAGAACCTGCACAAGTGGATCACCAAAACATAGTAATGGAGCAAAACCCTCTCCAACTAAGCCAGAAGTGTGTTTCCCCAAGCAGACACCCCTAATGGTACACACTGCTCCAAGTAAATGCACTGGTATTTATCAACTTTCATTAGGAACTACATCCACTTCTGTGCATTATCACTTTCATCACTCCATCATATCAGATTCACCAAATTCCTTACTTTTGATCCTCAGTGATTAGCGATTATGAAAAAATCAAGTCAATCCAAAAACAAATCTCAGGAGCAATCTGAAGTCATGACCCTCACCTGCTGCTCCTATTTTCACATAGTATATTGGGGTTTTTTTCACTTCTTGAAGCAATCGCATCTCTGCAGCTGCCAGCCTGACTAAATTTCCAGCATCTTCCAGTTAAGCACTTTAGTGAATTTCAAATATATATCAAAAAAAAAAAAAAAAAAGAAAAAGAAAAAAAATCTACATTCATCCCTTATTTTTTATTATCAGGGATAAGGGCACACAGGGATGCTGGGCTTTAACCTGATCAATCTACTGGGGTTAACACATACTTCTATTATAATTTCTTTTTATTCCCTTAACCTTAAAATTCTGTATCTCTTTAAGGGAATTTCAGACTTCTCTGCCAAAACCTGCCACGGAGCATTCACTGAGTTTCACAATCACCAGATGATCCCTGTTGCCCACCCTTACTATCACAACACCCTTGTTTCAGCTCCATTACCCCCCACAGATAAGGAAACTTCCATAGCAAATCCACGTCTTTTTCTGCTGTAGCAACTTTTTTTGCTTGTTCAAGATTATTTCTCACTCCAGACACCAAAGCCTTCTCCCAAGACAGATCTTGCCTTTCTGTCCAGCACACTCTTCACTTGGCCTGGCCAGCCACGAGGCACACAAGACCCTTTTGCCTTATTCAGTACTTGTCATTCATTTAGTCATCTTAGTAAGCATATAAAGCTGGTGAGGATGAAATTCTAATCCTTATGAGGCCACAACAAAGTATTCTTGAGACCTACGTTGTCCAGAGCTCCAAGGAAACTAGTATCTTTCAAATGTGTCTGTACTTAATTACCTTTGGAAGTGCCAAGATAAAACACATCAGTTTAGAAGACTGCATAAAACTAAAGAGGTTTAAAGACTGACCACTAACAGCAGACTCAGATGTTTACAAGCTGTCTGATGGAATAATGCTGCCCCATTCCCTCCTTAAAAGCATCCTCAGATCTGTTCTCCCTTAACAGAAATACTGTGCTAGCGAAGTACACCTTGCAGCTTACATGAACTGTCAGGTTCACGTGGGGTCAGGGAAGATGATGACTCCACATCCAGAAAACCATTTCCAAATAGGTGTTATCTGCTCCCAGTAAAAGTTTGAGGATTTTGGGTTCATTCTGCATTACCATTTCATAGGAGATACAAGGGTCAGTCAAGAGTTTTAAGTTAACAGTCTTAAATTCTATTAGCAGCTTCTTATTCTTACACCATCCACCTCTAACCAGAAGGTAGATGCACAACATAAAAATATTTCTGAAATAAGTCTTCATCTATGCCTAAATGAAACTGGCATCTAAACAGTTCTATAGCCTAGCAAGTAAGAAGCATTCCAGCATAGAGGAATCTCATCAGCCAAGAGCCATCTTCTGCAGTGCTTACATCAGCCTAATTATTCTGGATATCAATTCTGTAAGGCCAATTTATGCATGGAGAAGAGGGGGGAGGCAGGGGGGGAACCACAAAAACAAAAACCACACCTTTATCCATTCACTGCACTGCCCTGAAGATGAACTAAACAAGAACATCATTAAAAAGCAACTGTGTCAGGATATACTCCTGCAGTTCTGCCTGCTCATCTGCCCACTCATCTGCCCATGGTGTTTCCACTCCTATCAGAGGAGCTCCCATATGTTACTGCAGAGGAGCTGCCCCATGCAAAGTCAATGCAACTTCCACAAAGGTGCATATGTGATACAAAACTACATAGCATTACCTCAGCATTTTAAGACGGTTTTTGAACAGAAGCCCAAGATTACTGGCACAAAGTTTTGCCTAAGGGGAGCTTTCTATAAGAGAACTTCCTCTAAGTTCTCACTTTAAGTACTCTGTTTTCACTGGGTAATACTTTGTTCCAAGCCTTTAATCCAAGAACTTTGAACCACTAAAGAGATCTGGTTTGGGGCTAAACACAAGTAAGATGGGGAAAACGTTCTTTAAAAAAAAAAAAAAAACAAAAAAAAAACCCCAACCAACCAAAACCACAAAAACAAAAGCCAAAAAAAAAAAAAAAACCAAAAAAATAAACCACCCCAAATTTGGGATCCTTCTTCAAACAAACATATACATATTCCCTTCTCATTCAACATGTGACACATCAGCAGCGGGAAAGCCATGTATAATCTAAGCAGCCTCTAAATTGAGTAATGATTTCTTACATGTAGGAGTCATACGCAGCCAAAAAACATTCATACTAACACATCTCAAATTCCAAGATCTGTACTAATCCAAGAGATGTTCGCTTTATTATGTGACGATTTGAATACAAGATCAAAACCATCCTCATTTAACATATGCTCTATCCATGCACTCTGTTTGACACTCCTACTTTGGAAGAAGTTGCTTTTTAGTTTCACCCAGTAAGTAATGGTATGCAAGCTCCCAAATATAGATGCCTTTTCTTATACCTGCTCTGACACAATATATTTTTAGCAATTTTGGCTAAGCACTCTCAAAACAACTAACACGTGCACCTGTGCAAAACCTGCCCCCCCCCCCCAGGATTTCAATCAAATCAAGACCCTAAAGGAATTATTATACTACGACAAAATTTAGTAAGTGCATTGGAAGTTGACCAAAAAAAAAAGTACTTATATCCCAGACTGTGGGCAGAACACTTGTTACAAAATCAATTGCCCAAAGTATTTCTATTAACAACTTTACCAAGCGTTTGGAAAGACTGCATGCTCTGCAATGCCCAACTCTGGATTACAATGAAAGGCACTGCCAAAAACTTGATGCCTTTCTCAAAAAGCATTCATTTAAGGTGTAAAAAAATAAGGGTTTCAGATGAAGTTGATTCAGAGGATTACTGCAAGCCTTACCTTCAAGTCTAACTCACTGAAGGCAATGTTTACCAAGTGGTACTACTTCACACACTTCTTCAAAACCAGTAATGCTGAAGAAGCTACTGGAGGCAAAGACATCTGCAACCTAAGCATGGTTTTGGCCAGACACTGACCTAACTGAGCAATGCTGGGACAGTGCAGCACACACAGCTCCAAAACACAGGAGGAATTAGCATCTGTATCAACTTTCATAACAAACACAGCACTTGGCAGAGCTGTTCCATCAATGCTCAGCTATACATGCAACAGAGTTGAACTAGGCAGTGTCCTGTGTTGATGCAACACCTCAGTTCCAGACTATAAAGAAAGACCAATGGAACAAAAGACCCACACAGCTCTCTTCCCCCTTGTCCCTCTGTACCCACTGTACCCTTCTGGCCAGTTACCTGCTACATCGATAACTGTACCACGAAATACCACCGGTGTAAAGGCACAGCTGGGAATAGCTTGGAGGAAGAGATTCCCCCTCTTAGCAGAGGTAAGCTGTTAGATCACGTAATCGCATTAGGTCATCCCAAATATGTCTGTAGAACCCAACTTCAGCACACATACTAGCATGTTTCCAAGAACCCACCTCAAAAAGGAGCCACGAGCACACATAGAGTGATCTTACACAGAAGCATAAAAATTCTGCCCCCTCCTCCCCTCCAGGCTTCAGAAAAGCCCTTTTCCCAAGTTTAGCACATAAAGTTTGGCACTGTATTTATCACTGAGAAGTTCCTTTATCAAGCTGATGCTTCATCAAAATACTACAGTGCTGTTATGCCAACTTTCACTTCTATTACCGATGGCAATGGAAAGAAGGCATATGTTCATCTCTCCAGCAGACTGCTACGTTGAGAGCTATCCTGCTGTTTAAACTAGCTTGGGTATTTGTTACAACTGCCACACAGATCACAATTGTGCTTTGTGACTACTTTGTGCTTGTCAGTGCGCAAAGTGACTTCTTTACTGCACTGCACTAAATGATGATACTCAAAAGCATGCTAACATTTTAAGATAGTACTGCTTCATTACTCCTCTTTCTCCCCATCCCTAACACAGTCTCAAGAACTTTAACAAACAGCAGAGGCAGAAAACCATCAGTGCTAATTTTACCTCAAGAAGCTTTCAAGTTTTCAAGCTGCACACGAAAATATTTCTGTGCAATTTACCTTTCCAGGCCAGCGTCAGCCACGTTCAGATGGAAGATCCAAAGGAAGTGTCAGAAGGAGTACCTTGCCCTTTAACACAACAATTCTCACAGATCTGTACCATTCTTAACAATTCACCTCCTCAAAGACAATGCAAGTGTTACTTTGACAGGCATCTAACGAATGGTTTCACCAAAATCCCTGCTCAAGTTCCTGGCTCTTTACTGTTTCAGCACAAGGCTCCTGCCACTGCCCGAAAGACAGGAGATCAAGGAACCCATCAACTGTAAACATTCTTCTTCTGTTGTTGAGGTTTTTCAACAAGGCCATTACCCAAATGGCTGGAAGGAACACGAATGCCTCTTTTTTTGTTGTTACTTGGTGGCAGCAGCATGCTCACTGCAACCTTCCTACGAGCCCAACTCCTTCAACTGCAGTGGGATCAGCTCCCACACCACAGAGGCTGAACACCACCAAGCACTTGAGGAAAAAAAGCTAAGCCACATCATGACTTTAAACACTAAACTTCATTACAGCATTGTTCACCATTCTGTGGAGGAGAACAATTCACACCTGCAGAAGAGCATAAAAAGGAAAATTCCGCAGGCAAAGCATTTCAGGATACTGCTGAACAAAAGGGAAGAAATATCTGAAGTTTTGAAATGGTAAAGCGCCAGGACAGGGAAACATGTGAGTCACCAGATACCTGCCAGACACAGATGTACTGGGGACCTCCAGCTTCTCCTTAAAGAAAGGGTTTAGTTCTATTCTGGTGTGTGGGAAGAATTGGAAGGATGACAGCGACCTTCCTCCTCTTATCTCTGAATCACTCCCTGCCCTAGAGAGAGCTTTCAGATGTTCCCCTGCTGCTGAGGCAATAATCCACAAAACAGCTCCTGCAAAGGACAGATGTACAGGCTCAGAAACAACCATTCCTG
>NW_009925148.1:8017-15309 GCF_000696875.1 Nestor notabilis
TTGGGCAAGGGAAAATAAATCTGAGCTCAAAAACGAGGTAGCCTCTGCAGAAAGCAGTCATATTATGGTGTGAAAGATGCCTTTAATTTTAACTTACGGGGGAAAAAAAAAAAAAAAAAAAAAAGAATCCAGACACTAAACTTTTTGACTGTTGCAAATACAACTTGGGGAGAATGGAGGTCAAAACCCCAAATTGATACTCTAAATAGTGACATTTCATCTGACTTAATACTCCAAACTTCTTTCTGGCATCTGAACAGCTGCATTATTTGGACACGTTACCCATTCCTGATGATTAACACCACAAAAACCTAAGATCCAGGGTTGGGCAGGGAAAAAAATAAAATCAAGGTTTATTTCAGCTCATTTCCTAGGATACACCATTATCCTCCAAAGACTTGAGGATTCAGCTAAAAAATAGCAGAGGAAAGACACCTGCACATCAAACACCAGTAATTTGAGTTTGTCAGAAACTGCTTTGGGTAATGCAAACAAAATCATCCTAATTACAACATTCAGCATAAAAGAAAATAGTGCAAGCACAAACAAGGATGTATTAAAGACACTCTCGGGTTTATGGCTGATTTTTAGCCTGGTATACAACTATTACCTAATGGGAAAACAAGATGACACAACAGGTTAGTAATAATCTCCACGCAGCTTTAGCTCTTCAGATAGTTGCCAGCTTAGGATTGCGTATGGGGGAAAATGTGGCTGAAAACATATGGAATACTGAGATAACCTCTCTGAGTACCAGTTAACACAAAGCACTAACTGCTCAGTAAAAAGAGAGGAAACACTGCCCTGCATTAGTCAACCATGGGGTTTTTTTTCCAGCACTCCTGTCGACACAGCACAAGACATTTATACTCACTGGTAAGGTTAACCACAAGTCAAGGAAGACTTTTCTCCTTAATTATATGTGCTAAATGACCTTACCCAAACAATTTGCCTTCCCCACTCGCACAGCTTTCTTCCTCAAAATATGAAAACTATTGATGTGACAAAGAAGTCCCATGTAGTACAGAAGCTCTACAGATACAACACATTCAATTTCTTATTTCAACTTAGTCACCTAAAATGTCATACCATCAAGAAACCAAAAGCACATCATTGCGGGGGGGGGAGAAAAAAAGGCAGAATATGTGACCAGCAGGTCAAAGGAGGTGATCCTGCCCCGCTACTCTGCTCTTATGAGACCGCACTTGGAGTATTGTGTACAGTTCTGGTGTCCTCAACATAAAAAGGACATCGAGCTGTTGGAGCAAGTCCAGAGGAGGGCCACGAGGATGATAAGAGGACTGGAGCACCTCCCGTATGAAGACAGGCTGAGAAAGTTGGGGCTGTTCAGCCTGGAGAAGAGAAGGCTGCGTGGAGACCTCAGAGCAACCTTCCAGTATCTGAAGGGGGCCGGCAAGGATGCTGGGGAGGGACTCTTCGTTAGGGACTCTAGTGGTAGGACAAGGGGGAATGGGTTTAAACTTAAACTGAGGAAGGTTAGATTAGATCTAAGGAAGAAGTTCTTCACAGTGAGGGTGGTGAGGCACTGGAATGGGTTGCCCAAGGAAGTTGTGAATGCTTCAACCCTGGTGGTGTTCAAGGCCAGGTTGGACAGAACCTTGGGCGACATAGTTTAGTGTGTGGTGTCCCTGCTCATTGCAAGGGGGTTGGAACTAGATGATCTTAAGGTCCTTTCCAACCCAAACTATTCTATGATTCTAATATCCACCAAGGCAGCCAGAGATTCTGCTCAAATGGCCTAAAGCACTAATATCAAATGTGTCCTATTTTTAAGTTAGAAGGGCTTGTTCCTTCAACCCCAGAAACCAAGCTTTCTTTGTTATCTTGGATCTGCAGCATTGATTCTCCGATTCCTAAATCCAATTTCCCAATCAGCTATACCCTACATAAGCACAAATAGTCCTGGTTTTAAAACACAGCTAGAGGAAAAAAGCCAGCAGATGAGGAAATTCAGCTACGTCTCTTCCAGAGACATCATTCTCTTTAAAGAACTAAATTACTAGCTTAAAATACAGGGGGTGTTTGGCTTCAGCCTGCTCACAGGAATGATGTTTATACGGACATTTCCTGAAGGAATATCTAAGGAAGTAAACAAATTCAGGTGGTGCTACCAATACCTAACTCCACCTTCTGCAAGCGGTCATTTTATGCAGGGGGCTTATTTTTAAACCCAGATATTCATTAAAAACTTTATTTGAGTAAAGTAGACAAAAGAAACCCCCAAAAAAACAAACAAAAACCCAAAACTTAAACGTCTTTTAAAAATTATGCACTAGGTCTGACCAGACACCATTGATGAGCTCTGCATCCCTAGATCTTTGCCATGTACATAAAGTCACTGATTAATCTTTGCTTACCACCTCAGCCAGTTAACAGAACACTCAACCTTCTACCCAGCCCATGAATTCTGGTAACACAGTATGTGGGGGCATACTCTAGTCATCATCTACAGGACGATGCCAGTAGCAATTAAAAGGTTGTTAGCGGGAAATGGCAAAGCCACTCAAATCATTATTGCAATTTCCAAGCTGATTTTGCTGAAACCTAGACCTGGGAACAATAAGAAAGGGTTGTTAAACATTTTCAGCTACTACTTTCTGGGGTCACTACAGCCAATTCCACTGTTGTGAAACCTGGCTGCGGGCCCCAAACACAAGAGGAGGCTGAAAAATGCTGTGAGGGGCTGAAACACCTCTGCTCTGGAGACAGGCTGAGAGAGCTGGGCTGGTTCAGCCTGGAGAAGAGAAGGTTCCGGGGGGAATTTAGAGCAGCTTCCAGTGCCTAAAGAGGCTACAAGAAACCTGGAGAGGGGCTTTGGACAAGGGCCTGTAGGAACAGGACAAGGGGGAATGGCTTTAAACTGACAAAGGGGAGACTGAGATGAGATCTTAGGAAGAAGTTCTTCTCTGTGTGGGTGGTGAGGCCCTGGCACAGGGTGCCCAGAGAAGCTGTGGCTGCCCCATCCCCGGCAGTGTTCAAGGCCAGGTTGGACAGGACTTGGAGCAACATGGTCTAGTGGAAGGTGTCCCTGCCCGTGGTAGGGGGTTGGAAATGGATGAGGTCCCTTCCAACTCAAACCAGTCTGTGATTCTATGATTCACCCACCAAGAGCCCTGTGAGTCTTGTTCCTTCAGGGATTTTTGAGAACATATTTTACGTGCTTCCAGGCAATCTCAAATACTACTCCTCTTCAAAAACAATTAATCTTGACAGTTCTATTACATCATACTTACCATATCCCTCATGCAAAATAAAACCAAGATCTCACCCACAGCACCAACCCAGTTAAAATATTTTCTCCAGGAGCGGGCTTTGTGTTGGGAGCACGTAACATGCAGGTGAGAACTGGCATTTCTCAAGTGTTATGACAAGATTCTTCCTAGAGATGGAGAATTAGTCTATGCCAAGGACCCTATTGTGGCTCACCTGTTTTTTTAGCCACATCAGTTCAATTGAGGAATCACAGAACAGTTTGGGTTAGAAGAGATCTTAAAGACGATCTAGCTCCAACCCCCTGCCATGGGCAGGATGGGAGGCAACTTGCTAGACCAAGCTACACATTGTAGTAATGACTCTGATGAGGAAAATGCCCAAATCACCTTAGGTCTCACACAAGTTTGGGGCATTTTTTGTTTTTTAAAGGGATCTCACCATTATTTTTTAATTTTGAAGGCAAAAAACTGCCCAAGTAGGGAGAAAGAAAACAAACAGCATACTAACATAAACAGCATATTTACAGCATAAACAACGTGGCAGAACACAAGACTGAAGTGTCCATCAGGGCAGCACACACTACAAGGACAGAGCCCAATTATTTGCATGTTCAGTCACGTATTTGAAGACACAAGGACATGAAAGTGATGGCACAGAGAACATACTCTACCATGGTCAAGCGAAACATACTGGCTCTTTAGCAGCCCTGCAGAATCCACAGGTTTTAGTCCTGGATTCTAATTGAAACAGTCGGGATTAAAAGAAGTAATTTATAAAATAAATTCTGTGTTCCAAATCAACACTTGAACTGTTAAAGCCTTTCACAACTTAAGTATTATAATCGTGTGCCTGTGATGGTCTTGAAATCACACCAGTAAACCCAAGTTTGTGGATTAACATCCTACATGTGAAGCTGAAGAAGTTAAAAGTAGTTTCTTCTGCATGAAGAAATTCCAGAGAACTGGTTGTTGCTTTTTTTTACTTCTTACTAGTCAGTTCCATTACTAATTCAATTGCAGCTGAGAAAATAAAAACTTATTTACAGCACCTAGGAGGCCCAAGTGAAAACAAGAACACATAAGAAACAGCGAGAACATCTCAAAACCATCATTTACACAGGGCAGCACTTTCAGGTATAGTTAATGTGACTGAATATTATGCAGATCCAATCATCATGAGACTTTTTGCTCAAGGAGAAAACTGAACTTAGGAAGCCTTAAAATAGATACGGTATTAGGAAAAACAATTATAAACTTTACTGCCAGCAGCAAGCATCCCGCAGGTTCAAAGACTTGATAAAAGCTTGCAAACAGTTTTTATAATACAATTCAACCTTTCTGTGTTTAATAAGAGACGCCCTAATGCACTCCTGACATAAGACTTTTGAGTAGCAACTTGCTCATTTTTTTCACTACTTATTGAAGACAAACGTTGAACAAAATAAGAACACTTCCAAGATAACTGCATATTTGTATTTATGTGAGCCTGTTCAAAGGAACTGGTAAATCACATTTTCAAACAAGAAAAAGGGAAACATTAGTTTCCAAACCCTAATAACGTTCTCAAGCTTCACATTTTATGTCAGCTTTCATTTGTCTCATCTGCAGAGATGTCCCTTCGCCTCACCCTTCAACATCTAACATGTCAACTGACTGAATTTTCCCTATGTGTCCCTGCACCTATCCAGTTTTTGCCTGAACAAACACTCCCTGTGAGCTATCACCTGATGGAAGGGGCACTTAAATAGGCACAAAGTCCTATTTAACAACTGTACAGCAAGTTGAGCAGCTTAAGAGGCTGCTTCTATGAAAACTGAACATGACCCTTCATAAACTGAGGCCATAATTCAGCCAGGAAGCATGCAAGCAGACCTCCCCAGTATCTAACTTCTGCTTCTACTTTAAGATCCATCTTCCTGTGAACTGAAAAGATTCACCATTATCAACTGGTGTTTAGGGAAAAGGCAATTTCCCATTTAAAGACAATACCAGATCACAGTACCTAGAATCTTGGGGTTTTTGGCAAGCAGCAATTTGCTGCAATTCCCAAAAGCAACCTTGGAGGTTGTCATGAACACTGTAGTAGGAGATAATTAGGCTGTTGGTATGAAATTTCAATTTAACTTCACCCAGTGCCTATGCTTCCACACTGAGATCTAACTAAGATGAAAATGTCTGATTACAACTTTTTATTCCATTCCATCAGTTCAGCAACAACTAAGCCAAACAATGTCTTTCCACTCATGGGGGTTTGGTCATTTACTAGTAAAAAGTAAAAATGTCAGGTTTCCCATTATAACTCCTTGGACCTGTTGCTACCGTCCTTCTGATTTTTAGAAGCTGTCTCAATAGTCAAATCTAGAAGTACTATGCTCCAGAGACTAGAGAATTCTTAACGTATTAAGCATGGGAAGGACAAAAAACTTAAGGCAAACTGTCTTAAATTTACAGAGATAATGAACTGAAGGGTTCATAGGGAACACCATCTTATGCAGTGTTTCCACAATAGTTTCCATTTTCAGCTGAACCATAAACTTGGATTTGTGTTTTTTCATTTTAAGTGCCTTCCAGACTGCCCATGGTCAGAAGACCACAATCCAACTGCTGAAAGCCACACAAGCTATGCTCATCTCAACTAAGTCTGAACTAAAGAAAATTTTAATCACAAATGAATAAAATCCCACAGTAGAAACTTTTTTTTCTTTTTAAAAAAAACCTTAAAGCTTCTAAAAAGCAAAAACTAAACATTAGGTTGTGTTCAGACAAGCAGAACTCCCTTTCCCTGAGAACACTCAAAATACATTTCCTCCTCAGGAGCTGCTGGAAACCACTTTCAAGTTAGACCCTCAGGCCATCCTCCTGTTCACATTCCCAAAAACTGTGATTTCAGCTGTGCCTATCCTACAAGCTGTACTATCTCATCCTGGAGTCAGGGGGAGAAAGACTACAACGGTCTTTTGCAAGCAGCCTGAGTATCAGGAAAAGGAATTGTTATAAATTAAGCAGGTATGTGACAAAATGTACACTATACCGAACTTCCTGAAGTCAGTATTACTACTTCGTTTATTGTTTACCTACCCCTGCTTAGTATTTAATCCCAAACCACCCAGACTGGGAAAGCCTTCACTTATTATGAAAATCATCAGGGAAGCTTCCAGATATAAAACTGCCTTCCTGACCATTGGTACCTACAGCATGTGTCATTCTGTCAGAGAACAGTGAAGCATTCTTCTGCTGCTTGTGGTAGTTTAATGTCCATTTGCCTTTTTAGCTCTCTGCAGGTCTTCTCATGAAGGTTGACATCAAACACAACTCACCTCAATGCTTAACTATCAACCCATACCCCTGCAAAGTCATTAAGAGGCCTTCATCCCTTTACCACATGCTCAAGAGAGTAAGAGTTCTTCAGGTACCTGCAGGACTGCTAGACAGCACAGCTTAGCACATGACCATAGCTGCCTATCTTAACTTTTACACCACAAAAACTTCTATCTACACAAGGATATTTACTTTCCCAAAAATTAACACTAAAGAAACAAAATGCCAGGGTTATTACTTGTTAACTGCACACTCATTGTGTGCACTTTGCCTCATAGAAGTTGGATAAAATGCTTCCTGTATCAATTCCTGCAGAAATAAAATGCAGAGTGGTTCCTAACCATACAAAAACCTATCACCATCTCAGCCCAGCCATGCCTTAAATCTAGTGGGACTCTTCCTTCTCCTTCTTCCTGCTCATTTTAATTTCTAACACAAAAGTAGATAGATCATTTAAAAGCCAAATTGCTTATAAGTAAAGTTCAGAACAACAGCTTACAAACCTGAGGTGAACTTTTTTGAGGACATTATAAAAAAAAAAACAAAAAAACAAACAAAAAGAAAAAACAACACCTAAGTACACATTCAGCTTTGAAGGTTACAGAACTAAGGCTACCCTGCAAAGCAGCTCTGTGTGACTATACATCAGGAAGAGGGCTCCTAGTCTTGCCTTTTCCAGCAATACCTACCTGAAAAACCTTATGTTAAACAAAAGCAAGGTAATAATGCTTCCTTGTGCAC
>NW_009925148.1:15340-15672 GCF_000696875.1 Nestor notabilis
ATGGGAATGGTGGGTGCTGTCAGGTTTGGAGTGTGCACAGGATGAGAGTAAAGCGCCTAGAGCTCTACAGCAGCCTTCACTTCAGCTGTGCATCTCAGGATGACCTATTCCCAAGCCCAGAAGCATGAACATCTGTCTAGCAACGTGCGAGGGCTCCAGCCTTCCTCCAACACCTCGCCCCGGGCATACCAGCACCATTTCCACCATTACACTCTCCCGCTCCGATACAAATCGTGGCAATGGCACATGGAGACACCACACAAGGTGTCGAGAGGCACCTGCAACAACGCTTCTGGCGCCTTTCACTCCGACAGCGCCCCACATACGCAAAA
>NW_009925149.1:0-684 GCF_000696875.1 Nestor notabilis
CTACACCTTAACACCATACCAAAAAATCTAAACCAAAAAAAAAAACCAACATAAACCAGCCACAAACCCCTAACACCTTGATAATATTTTGCTTTATTTGCAAGTCTGTTCTCCTGCTCTTCTTTTCTCCTCCCTTTTTTCCTTGACAAGATGAAAAGGGTATCCCCGGTGCCAGCCATGTGCACCTCGCTGACTGGGTGCTGGGAGTCACAGGCAAACGCAGAAGGTACTGCGCCTCTTGGATGCTCCAGCTTCTGCACACGGGATCTCACTCGGTGAAGCTGCCACTTCCTCTTGGTGTGCGTCTGGTGAGTTAACAGCGGTTTCCGTGTTTTCCCCCCCTCAAAAAAAACCGCCTGCAGATGTCATTACTACCATTGCTGCGGCATGTGGTGCTGACTCCTGCTCCTCACGGACAGGAGAAGCTGGTGCCGGTGCCTCCTCCTCGATCACGTCACAGAACATGTAGCTTGCTCTGATGGCGGCTGTGGTCTGCACACTTGTATCACTCACTTCCACAGTGACTTGGGCAGGTGCCTCACGCTGTGCTCCTCCTCCTGCAGCCTGCTCACCAAACTCAGGAGAGGATGGCACTTCTCCCTCCGCTTTGATGGCGTCTCTGAACTGGCCCTTCTTCAAGACGGGCCTGGGTGACCTCCCTGGGCTGGGCAGCTGTGACAGCGT
>NW_009925150.1:0-11982 GCF_000696875.1 Nestor notabilis
GACTGCTGTAGCTGAACCCAGGACAGCTCTATTGAAAACAAGACCAGCTGAGGATACATGTCTATGAGCCACAATTTTTCATGGGAATTCTGGGAGAGACTTAAATGAACCCCTTAATTTCCAATGTCGAATTATTAATGCTTCCCTTGGAAAGACAAGATGCACTTCTATCTCTAACAAGTGATATACATCTATAGCTAACAAGCCATGCAGCCTCTGAGCAACTGTTGACAACTTCACAAGGGTGATGCACAAGCCAGCGATTACACTGGAAAAGTTGGTATGATCAGGGTCACAAATCACTGATTTCCTGAGTATTTGCCAAGCACCCATCCGACACTCCAGGCTGTCCCCAACACACTGAAATTACAAGTGATGAAATAAAATTACAGTACACAGACATCTCTGCCCCCATCTGTTTTCCCTGTTTATTGTCCTTTCCAAACAACTTCCCATGCCGAGCACTATCTACCCAGCCTGGCTGTCCACATTATGATCCATCCCTTTTGCAGAACAACTCTGGACCGGGGATGCAAGGTGCTTGCCTCACTGGCTGCTTGTTGTGTGGGGCATTTGCCACACTTTGGGGACAGTTATCATGGCACAGAATGGATCTGTACTGCACAAGGGCCTGCATGAAGCAGTTACAAGGTTGCCTGCCTCCAAGCACTTTGCTTCTTTGTGCTGAACCCAAGCGAAGAGAAGTGGGAGAGGCAGCTGGGGAGTGAGAAAATGCTGGGGCAGTGTGAAATTGTATGGGAAGTGTGAAAGGACACGGACGGCACTCTTGAAGAATCACAGTGAGCAGACAATTAACTCCCATATGCTATTTGATTCCATCATCAGCTGTATTCAACATTACCACGTCCCAATCAGTTTTTCTTTAGGTTGAAGTTACACCATGCAGCTTTTTTTCAGCAAGGTGCGTGTGGAGCTGCCTGTCCTTCTGCTGGGCTCAACATGGGAGAGAAGAAATCACATGAGCTATGATGTAAAACTGTCTTTAAAACTATCTTTGCGGCTTCCCTTAGATTTCCTGGCTACCTCCTACATCTCCACATATGGAGGGGAGAAAAAGCTGCTTCTCTGGAGCCAGCATCCTTTGGGGTCATTCCTCTCCCCTAACAATACTGAATGAGGTGCCTGCAGGCAGTCCAGGTGAACACGTGTACCTACGTAAAAGGCACAAACCTAAACACCTTGTTCAGTCAATAATCCAATGCAGAATGTGATTGGCATTTTTTCCTTGCAAGACAGATAAGAAATGCATTCAGGAACCTGTGACTAAGCTGCACAGGCTGTTAGCCAACACACTGTATCTACACATGACAAATTATGCATTCATCCATTGTTTGAAAGTTTTGAATTCACTGTTGGTGGTAAACTTTTTACTAGAACACACAGATGGTCCTGCCTGATCTTGTTAATGAAAAACTCTCACACAGCTAGAAAAACAGACATGATCATCTGTTTTTCAACATTCTGAAAAAAAAATCTACAGAGGTGTAAGGTGCTATACAAATGAGAATAATTAGCTTGTGCCATCTGTGGACATTAAAAAAACCAGAGTATCTGTATTCCTATGCTTTATAATGATAAGCATTGTCTCCAGCAAAGTACATACTTAATAACTTTTCAATTTATCATGACCTTCTGCTCCAATTGACTTAAGGAACTATAATACTAATGGTGCCTCACACATTTCTACCTTATAATTAGCAAGTAATAAAAAATGCTATTAAAAAAATAGTGAGTCTGAAGCTCCCTGACAATTCACTGATTAATTCTAAAAACTTTAAAGCACATTGGAACATACCTGGCTAAAACATCAATTTTATCCAGTTCTCAGTTCCACTAACAAGCGTTGGTGCATGATCATGTCTCACAGCTCACCTACACGTAACGGCAGTAGGAAGTGCACCCTGCAATGTTATATGGTTTGATGACAGGATAAGACTTTCCAGATCTTTTCAATCCAAGTTTAGCAGTTAGCTGTGTACTGTCCTTGCACATGTAGTGCTGCATGCCTGGGGTCTTCTGGCATGAAGGGAAGGGATGCCCTTAGCATCTGATGAGGAATAGTTAATATCTAAGTGCCTAAGAGGGAAAACAGTAAGAATGATCATCATCCAGGACAGGATTTCTGTATAACATCCCCTGAAGACGTTTAAACACACTGAGGGTGCAGAACTCATACTCTTCAGCCTCCAAAAAAGGGGAAGTGAACAAGTAGACCCCAGGTGTACAATGCAAGATCCTGACCACAATCGCTATGCCCCAAGCAGCCTGCCACCTAGAGAAGATTAAAATTGGTAACATATCCTATGCTCACCTTGTAATCCTAGCATGAACCCCTGTAGCTGCAAATATAAAGACACCCAGTCCTTACTCTTATCTATGACATGTTTTAATACCAGCAAAGTTTATCTCTATTCATATTTGACTTGAAACCAGTAAAACTGCATGAGGGAGCAGGCAGTAGACACTGAAAGCATTTTTTAATTGAGTAATCCCCACTCCCGACACAATTTAGTGGCTGCATTGATTTAAAATCCATCCTGTACTTCTGGTCATTTTCATTTGTAGTTTCTGATTTGAGCTACTGTTATACTGGCTCACCTACTGTCTTTTGAAAGCATTCACTGCTTTACCTATTACAGACAGTTAAGATTACATGTGTGAACAGGGGAGGCTCAACTTACAACAGCAACTCTTCTTCATCGATTTCCTAAATTTCTTAGGGACACAGGTGAGGTTAGTCAGTCTAAGGACTTGGCATTGTTTCTCCTATAAACTTTGTTTCTTTCAACTGACCCATTTTCATTTCTATTCCTGAAATACTTCCTATTTTCCTTCCTCTGATTGCATTTATTTGTGTGGTGAAAATGTACAGCCCTCTCTGTTGAAGGTTTGAGAGTACCCACCTTTATTATTACTGCTGTGCTCATTTAAGCTGGAGCATCTCCTAATTAATTTATTTTAAAATGTTTGAGTCCAGACTCCCACTGGATAGGAAGTAGCGTAACTTTACACTGAGATGACTTTGAAAAGCCTGCATGCACTGCTATGTCCTAAGTGCACTTTGAAGTCAAATCTGTTCACAATGTCATGTTCAAAAAATGGGAAATGATAAGAAAAGAATGAGTTCTGTTATACAAATTACCAGCAATTGAGCGTGGTGCTTTAATGTCACTCCTGTTCTTTCAGGATGTCACTGAGTGCACCTGGCAAGTAAAATGCCCATATGAAATTAAGACACTAAAAGTAAATGTTTGCTCCTATACTGTAAAGAACCTCATAAATGTCAGAGGTCTTTATTTCACACACACCACAGCTTGTAGAGACACCAGGAAATATTTGGTTCTAATGGGAAGCTGATGTTCATTTCGGCACCATGCTGCCCATCAGAACCCATCTGAGTGATGCCCTCCTGCAAAGTCTGAGCAGGCAGTCACTGCAGCTGACCAAAAGAGCACAGAAATGTGGTTTAGTTTCTATTCTACATTGTTTTAAGTGCCAAAGAGATGAGCAATTCACATACTGCTCAAAAACACCTGTGTAAAGTTTCGTGTCCCTTCACATGGGCAAGCATGCGAAATGTTCGTTTTAATTCAATGGTAGCTCAAATGTTTTTGCACTGAACTCCCTTTTCTATCTTGATGTGTTTGACAGCTCACCTGTGCTTGTGCACGTTAAAGGTTTGTATGGGCTGGGCAGGAAGCATGGAAGGCTGAAGGAAACATGCTCTGAATGCTCTCGCACTTTCCTACTTTTTGTGATCTCTTTTCTGCCCACACTGCTGGGCACAAGGGCAGCTGATGTTGCTACTCCACCAGCAGTCAAGCAAAACCCTACTCATTGTATTACCACATGCAGCTCTAAGTCCCACATCTTTTTTCCCTCACTTCCACACGCTGCATCTCATTCCCATTTACTCAACAAAAGTGTAATCTGGAATGCATAGACAGCAGGCAAGGAGAGCTGAGGAAACATGTAACTGGGTGATTGGCAAGCCGAGGAGAAAAGGGTGCTGAGGCTGGTGACTCAGCACATCACTCTTTTGTTGCTCCCCTCTTCCCTAACGTTTTGCAATATATGGTTATTTGGGGGTGTACCAACTGCATTAAGATGAGCTTGGCTGAATACTATTATCCTGCTTTACAGTTTAAGCTAGATATTGCTATCATAACAAGGGATCTATGCACATCATTTTTTCTCCAGTATCTTTTGGTACCAAGCAATGCTGTAAAAGCCCAGTGCAAACACACGAGGCCAGACTGCCAAGAGAGACCAGCATCTCAGTAGTGCCTGCTGAAACACAGGTGAAAAATAACTAAGGGTATCATATCAGAGATGCTCCGTTCCCATTACAACACATGCAGACAGATGGTCAGCCCCCAGTGACTAAAACATTGCGGTAAACCTGGTAACTTCATTATGTGATACAAAGAAGGCTCCATCCTTAAAAATCAGGTTCGGAAGGGAACATCGGAGCCTCTGACCCCAGCCTTCTTTGGAAATAGAGGCTGAGCCCTTCTTACAATCCAGGTATTATCCTGGGGAGGAAAGGAAGGAGTTCTACCTGCTCAAAGGCATCCGAGCAGGAGTTTCCCCTGCTCAAAGGCAGAATGCCCTTTCAAAGAAGAAAATACACACTCAAGTGGCATGTTTTTCAGTCCTGGAAATGCTAATAAGATTTTTGTGTTTGATTTTTGGCTTTAAATGAGTCAAATCAAAATTAAGGGATTTCCATGTGTGACACTGAACACCACACACACACACTTTTGCGTAAGGGATTTGTGTTTTGTAAATTATACCCTTTAGCCATATCACTAGTCATTAACCTAATTTAAATCTCAGTAAGGAGATTCTCTGTTTTTATCTTCAAAATTAACTAGCTCCTCACTTCGAGATACAATCAGGACGGTGAGGTGAAAGGATATCACCAAGTAAGTCTGATTAAATCCACTTTTTATTCAGCAGCTCCTTGTACTCCCCTGCAGTGATACAAAAGCAACTCCCAAGTGACTTCCCCTCACTGACTGATAACGTGTCAAAGTATCCCTTTTGCAGTGTCTCAAAGGCCACTCGCTGCTTGCTGTTTCTGCTAAGTGCTGTCTGTCATGTACTGCTAAGATTTATAAAGACACTGCTGGGATCACCTCGCGAGTTCCTTTCTACAATGTGTTCAAATGCAGAAGGTCACTCCAGGAATTACCTGTGCAAGAAACAAAGGTAATCGTCGGCAACAAATCTGTTTGCTCGCTGTGCCAGTCTGTCGGGTAGCTGCAGTGGTGATGTGATCATCAGAAGTTTGCTATCAGAGCATGGCATGACCCCCTCGACTGCTCCCAGCTCCCTCAGGTGCTGGGGGATGCAGCTGAAGTCATGCAAAAGAGAAGGGAAAAGCTTTATCTGCCAGGAGCCAATGGGACAGGGCTTTTGTAAAAAATTCAGCAGAGATGCTGCCAGGACCAGGAACAAACTGGAACAAGAAAATCACATGTGTGGGAAGGCAGAGCTTGGAGGAAGAGCTGCCCTTGGGGCTCAGTGGTACCCAGCTGAAGCAAAGAGCCCTCTGGCTCTGAGCAGCAGCATAGGCCCATGGGATGTGCTGCAGTTTAGGAAGAAATGAGCAGACAGGCGCTGCCAGGGTGCTAAGCAGCAACTGTGCTCCTCTGGCTGCAAGCAGGAATATCAGGCAATGAAATCCCAGCCGTGCTGTTTAACAGTGTTTCAAGTATTCATGTGGGAGAATGCTGCAAGTCCTGATGTGAAACGAGCAGGTAAAGTGCAAGCATCCAGATTTAATAAGTGGCTTAAAAAAAACAGTTACTGTGGAACTTTTTTGGGCCAAACTGTAGCAATAGAGACACCATATGTTTAAGAAATCCAGACAGAGAGAAGTCCAGCTCCTTTATCGACTTGTGTCCTGCATCTCCAGACCAGCAGGGGAGAAGCCACAGAACTTTGGCAGCTGATTTGCCTTTAGGCATATTCTTCTGCGGTTTTTCTCTTCCAGATAGAGCCGGGGTCAGCAACAACAACCAGCAAAGACAAACAAAGTTCAAAGCAAACCCAAAGATAAGAGTTTTCCAGGGCTTTGTCTAGAAAAAAACTTCCTCTCTCCAAAAGGACATCCCAGCACCCACCTAAGTGCCTCAGATTGTACGGATGCTGCTGCTGAAGTAGGAAATTAACTGGATTGTGTATTTTACAGAAAACAGGTAAGAAGGATGTTGAAAAGAAATGTTATTTTAATTGGATTTCTTTGTTCTCTTGTTATCTTTAGCACCTCAACAATGCCTGTAGTACTCAAAATCTTCTGGGACTTAAGAAAGCTCCATTTCTTTGATTCCATTCTCATTTGAAACTTACATGTGAAATATTATTGGTACATAAGAAAAACCATATGTATGCAAAGGACACACAATGCTAACTGCTGTAGGGTAAACCTGCTCCGCACAACCAGCAACAGCTGTAACCCAAGAATTCTAAATTTCAATCAAATGAATCTGAAGATTAACTGCAAAATCCATCAAAGTACTTTGGGGAAAAATGGTAAACTGTATATAAACATTCAGGGACTTTTGCAAACTCCTGTAGCCTGTAATTAGATTTCCTGAATGCTATCAAATCCGAGGCTCCAGTGCAAACACAGACAGTTTTTGTTGTTTTAAGATGCGTACAGATACATGAAATGTGTCTAATTACCAACAGTTGTTTTGTTTCCCTGTTTAATTTCAACAGCAAAAATCCACTCAGTGCAAGAGTTTCATGTACACTGGAATAATTAACTGCAAAACCTTAATGCCTACCAAGTTAAAAGTAAAATGCAAAACCAGAGAACAGTTGTAAGCACTTGATAAAGCTGTTTTGCCAGCAAACTCAGGGTCATGGTGTCTACACCTCTCATGCAATTTATATCCAGATTCATTAAATTCTCGTCTTTACTTTTCTCATTACAGAGAAATACAAACAAAAGCCCTTCATCCTGCAATTTCATCTGGGTGAAGAGAGCAGTTTGCATGAAGCCCTTCTGGGTTTAGCTAGACTGTCCCTGCAATGGCTCTCTGATGTCTGCAGAACCAAAACAGGTCATCTCCAGTCACAGGATGTTTGGAAAGTGTCACCAATTTTCCCCAAATCCCCAATCCTCTATTTTGAGGAGGAGTTTTCAAGAAGATTTTGGAAAGCAAATTCAGTTTCCCATATGAGTTACATACACAAAGTAAGTTTCTCGCATTACACACAAGTTGCCTAAACAACAAGGAGACCACAGAGGGATGTTGCAGTGCAGATCATACCCTGTGCTCAACTGTGTTTGTGCTTTCCTATCAGAAAGGAATTTAAGTTGTCAGCATTTTTCCCTGAGAAACAGATGCTGATTCTATATCCAGAGTTAAAACGATGCAAGGCTTACTCTCACATGCAATCCATGTCTGTATTCATATGTTGGAATAAAAACGTGAATACTTTTAGCAAATGCACAGTTACAAATCATTTTGAGACTAAAGTCACAGGATGTTTAAATACATCCTCCTCCCCCAACTTTAGGAACAAAATCACAGATGACATTCTTCAGCCTCAACTGTTCTGTGGAAAATATTTCCCAAACTTGAAGAAAGAATACACTAATCTGTTTGCCAGCAGAAGTAATTTTAGAGTTAACCAGAACACTTTTTATTATTATTGGTACTTGCATGTTTAATTTTAGAAGAGTAAATCATATAATTAGAGGTGATTATGTTCGAATGCAGCTTTCCATGCTATGAGAAAATATGAAGGGATGGTTTCAGATTTCTGTGGTTACAAGAAAAAAAAGAGGTGTTTTAGAAAGACTTAAGAATACTGTATTAAACATCATTTTTCTGCAAGCGCACTGGACTAAACCAATGGGTATCATCTTCATATGATGGGGTTGAGCACTTTGGCTTTCAGTGAGGCTTTCGTCAGGCTATCAAGCTAAACACCTTAGCTAAGCTCTTTGGTGACTGCCACACGCATGAAGTGCAGACATGTTCACAAAGGCCTGTGGGTTCTGGAGCATGTCAGCACACACAGAAGCAGACCTGCATATGGGCAATGCCCAGAGCATGTGAGAGCTGCAGCACCTGTAAGGTGTCAATACTAGATCCAACACAGCCACCTTGGTCATGCTGCCAGGCTGTCCCCCACCAATGCGTGTGACATGGGCCAAGAACCATGGTCTCATCTCATCCAAATTGCTCTGCTTATGCCATGAGGTAAGGAGATAGAAATAGACAGTGATTGGAGATCAGCTGGCACCTAATAACATGTTACTCCATTATGCCATGCATCTAGTTTCTGAGAGTCCAAACTCAAGAGAAGTGCCTTAAGAAATTTTACACTCCAATGTTGCTTGGTAACATTGGGATTCAAAAGACAATGATTGCATGGCATCAAGGACAAGATCTTTGCCCCCCCTCCATGATAGCACAACAAAGAGGTCCCAGAGCCATATAAGGCAGGCTGAGAGGTTCTCCAGCCCTCAGAGTAACCCAGGACTATGAAAAACTACAAATTACTACTGCCATATAAACTACTACTTCCAATAAACTGCTTCCATATGAGATCTGTGTCTTCCAAAGGAGTATGACTAAACCTCCTCTCTATTGCCAAACAGATTTAACTGCCAGACACTTTTTACTACTTTCCCTTGCTTGTCTTTTCCCCTCATTGAAAAGAATCAGCATTGCTGAGCTGAAGTAAACTGATAGCTACACGAGATAATTTTTTATAAAACACTTACAATTTCATATTGCATTAATAGGTTTAACATAATCTCTTAGACTTTACTGGAAATTAGACCCTAAGGGAATTAGAACCCTACCTCACCTTGACTTTCTATTGTATTTTGAGTCTAATTGGCTTAGCATCTTTTGAAAATTCTAGCTTTAATTATTTGTTACACTAGTTCTTAAAGTTACAGCTGAGTAAGAAAAGTGAATAAAAGGCTGCTTATCCCACTTTCTAGGCAGGGTAACAACCTTGCAAGTGCATCAGATGAATCTCTTTTAGAGAAGCACTTTGTCCTCTCCAGTTTCCAGTTTTCAGGAAGCCACATGCTTGGAGCATCCTGAAATCCAGCAAGCCGAAGGACAGAAGCGGTAATGTTAACCTGTACTCCATGAGCTCAGTTTGAGCAATTGGCAACTTGGGGTACCTACTAACTTCTGCAACATGGATATTTTGTAACTTGTTTAATAAGCAAAACTAATCTGTAGTCAGACTACAGTAGTACCTCCCTGCACTACTTGTTTAGAGGTATAATGTTACTTCCAACCTATCTAGAGCTGTGACAAAGGATGCTTCTATATTTGGTAAAGTAACTTCATCCTGCGGTCCATATATTATTGCATTTTCCTAGACTTTGGGTGTCCTTCTACGAAATCTTCATGTTCAAATTATGCTTTGCATGGAACTGGAACTACAGTCAGCAGAACTGGTATCCAAATCGCAGCATCTGTGCATGTAAAAAGACCATGACCCAGTACCTCAAAAGGAAAACAAGCAGTACAAGGCAATCAACTGTCACCCATATATAAATTAATGGTCTGTAATTTTTGAATTACATACATTAATGCCTACAGTACTATGAACACTATGGCCAGCAGTAATCACTTCTGGGCTTTTCTGCAAAACTCAGTGAACTGTACGATCCTGTACTTACAGTGCTTTTACATCTCGCTTGGCTTCCATCAGGGCTCAGCATCCAGCCTGCCTAAAGGTCTTAATACTAAGCTACTTGGAGGAACAGAGAAGAAGAAAATGCTTCCCTGTGAGGGTGCTGAGGCGCTGGCACAGGGTGCTCAGAGAAGCTGTGGCTGCCCCATCCCTGGCAGTGTTCAAGGCCAGGTTGGACACAGGGGCTTGGAGCAACCTGCTCTAGTGGGAGGTGTCCCTGCCTATGGCAGAGGGTTGGAATTGGATGAGTTTTAAGGTCCCTTCTAACCCCAACCACGCTATGATTCTATGAAAGGGCAGTCTGTAATTGTGGCATTTCTCTTGGAGGTCTCCAGTCCCCTCCAGTGTCAGTGAGGATGGAAAAGAAAGCTTTCCAGCCAGATCTTTCTTCCACTGTCACTAAAATACTTTCATTAAATCTACACTGGATTGATACTTGCCTCTTCCTCTGCATCCCTGATTTGTTAAACTAAACATTAGCACAGGGATCAGCTCGCAAAAATTGATACTGGGATAGAATATTTTGATCCACCCAGTGAGAGCCAGCCTGGATCAGCAGGGACCAAAAGCTGGTGCTGTGTTAGCTCCCTTTGGTGGTGGCTGCCAATGTGGAATTACAGCTGGCTCTGACAGGCGGGCTTCCAAGCTCGGCTGGAGCTAACTGGCAACTTCGCAGGCAGTTTCATTTGCTCATAAAGTGCTAAGTAGAGAAATAATATGAATCAACTATACATAAATGAGGTGGTTTGTAACCAAAAAGGAGAAATAAAAAGAAGAATACACTCAAAGGTGTCTGCTCCTTCGGGTTATTACAGTAAATAGCCAGGGCACATACCCATGCATGTAACTGGAGTCTAATTTCAGTCTTATCTTAAATAATAGCACATTCATGGATTTCACTGGCATTATTCCCAATTTACATTGCAGTAAATTGCACCATCTCCATTCCCTGCCTCTCTCTGGGAGCAGAGTTCCCACAGGGCCAGGGCTCCAGAAATCCCTACAGAGGCTACATTTCTTGGTCAATCCTGTCTCTATTGGGAAAATGGATGCTTGCCTAAAGCACAGTCTATGATCCGTACATATCGCGGCCCCAGGGAAGAGCTACTTTTACAGAGGGGAGGAAAGGAAAAAATGTATTTGTCCCTAAAGCTGGCAATTTAAAGCAGTGTCTCTATTGATAGATGGTCTATCTTCTCATACAAGCAATGCTACAAGACCAAGGTGAAACACATTTATGGAATACTTTAGAATTACCTGTGTTAGAAAGTACCTCTCTATATAAATTATTGCTATTATTATTAGCCTCTAAAGTAGGTTTCATCCTGCAGAGATGCCACCTAAATAAATCTGAAGATGGTTTTAAAATGCAAACAGTTTGTTGGAATATTCAGCATTCAAACTTCTCCAACTGCTGGAAAGGTAGAGTCCAGGAGAAAAGCCAAATAAATCTTGAAGCTGTAATGAAAGCAAGTTAATTTTATGCCTCTTCCCAGTCTTATTGCTATCCATGGCACAACCATATAACTTGGGGGGCTAGATCTCTTTGCACTGCAAAATGTATTACTGCATGAGGATGTAAGATTTCAAGCACTCTATACATTTTCTGAAGCATGGCAATAGGGTGCCCTGCACTGAGCTTATCAGTATTCTCTTATTTGCCTGATCCACGTGCTTCTGTTTGCAGACTGAGTAACCTTTGTGGAAGTATGGAATGGGCAGCCAGTTAACATAAAATACAGAGAAGGTCAACATGTGTCCTAGTTGACCACATTTCACATTAAAATTCAAATACATCACTGTTATCTTGTCTTGTAATGAGAATATGCAACAGCACAGAACAGTGTTTTTGTGGCAAAGGTATAAATATAATCACTTTCCAATATTCTGCGAAATGTGAAATCTTCTAGCCATGTTTTCAGAATATGACATTTTAAATAGCAATCCTACTTCCAAGAGGCATCTGATTTCCACACTCACCAAAATGAGGTCTTTTACATTTGCATGTTTCATTGGGAATATTCCCACTGAGTGCTTCTGTCACAAACTTGCAGGTGAAAAGGAAACGTTACATATTTAACTTGTTCTAGGCAACATTTTAGGGAGTTTAAATAAATATTTAAAAATGCGTGTCTGAGAGTATTCTTAAACTGCATATCAGAAACAAGCAAAATCTTTTGTACCACTACCACACCCCATACCACAGGGTAAGGGAACTGTTATCTGGGGGATGGCACAAAGGCAGAGCAAAAAGTCAGTCCTGTCCTGCTGACT